>NW_009597385.1:0-723 GCF_000690535.1 Cariama cristata
AGAAGACATGAAAGGCCAAAGCTCAATTACAGCTGAAATGGGCCAGTGTTGTTTCAGGTAACAAGAAGGGCTTTTTTTTAAGTATGTTAATAGCAAGAGGAGGTCTAAAGAAAACATTAGACTGATACTTATTGAAGATGGTCATCTGACTAATAGGGATGAATTAAAAACGGAGGCATTCAATATGTTTTTTGCCTCAGTTTTTAATAATATTGGTAGAGCTTAGGCTGCCCGGTCCCCTGAGTCAGAGGACCACGAGTGTGAGAAGAGTGACTTTCCATTTGTGGAAGCTGTAATTGTAAGAGACGCGCCGCATCACTCTTTGCAGAGTGTGGTCTCCTGCCTTGCAGATGACTACACCTGGCATTAGCAGGCATAGCCTACCTTGTCCTTCTGTCCCTCTAACCTTTAAAATCCAAACATTTCCTTGATGGAACGCAGAGCTATACAGGTGGGTGGATAGACTTACTGGCTCAAATCCAAAATGTTTAACAGTTGTAGTGACAAAAACTATAAAAATGAGAATGAAAACTTGTGAATAGAAGAAACTAAACCAAACAAACCACTAAAGATGCAAAGAAATGCAGCTCAGATCACTGCAAGTTAAAAGAAAGTTCACGCACAGTCAACATGGGCTCACAAAGGGCAAATCCTGTTTAACCTATTTGATATCCTTCTATGATAAGATCACCTGCCCAGTGGATGAAGGGAAGGTGGTGGATG
>NW_009597386.1:0-25067 GCF_000690535.1 Cariama cristata
TAAGTACCGCAAGACCAGGGAGGTGACGCTCAGTGACGCAAGTGTAAAGGGGTTTGAGATCTTTTCACACCTGTAAACTCGGTCCCATATTTCGTTCCCTTGCCCCAGAGCTGCAGGGCGCAGGAAATGCTCTTCCAGGCAAGGGGCAGCAGCACAGACCCACCAGCGACGCCACGCAGAAGGGCCTGTTTGTCCACCTCCCTGTACCTTTGGGTGTTACTTCTCTCCTATGAGACCCAGATATCCAGTAAAACCTGTGTTTCAATTCCACGTCCATACGAATTTCATGCTATTTTAATATCTTTTAGGATGGCTTGACACAGGTGCAGTTAGAGAAAGACTAAATGTGAAAGTCACTCTGGTACTACTGTCTCATGAGAACACCTATAACTTGCGTGACAAAACCTACCCTTGGCCTTAGCAAAGCTTTGCATATAAGGTGATATAAAACAACAGGAGTCTGTTTTAGCCGTACAGGTTAGCCCCACGTGGCTGCAGGGCCCTAGAAGTAGTGGACAGAAGCACCAGTGTTGTTCATCACACATGGGAAGAGGAGAGGCACGTCCCTGACCCCTCGCAGGTTGGGGCAGCATGGCTGGCCAGGGAGAGAGCGCCGCGCTAAGGACCTGCAAAGGTCCAGAGAGCGGCTAGGAGCCGCAGCAGCCCGGCTAGTTCACGTCTGGATGGCCTCAGGCAAAGGGAATGCGCAGCGACGTCATTAAAGGGGTGGGTTTTTATTAGTTTCTGCTAATAAGCTTAGCAGATGTTACTGGGAACAGTTTGATGTTATTTTTCCGTCATTTATAACTTCTTTAAAAAATTTTTCCCTCGGAGCAAGCAAAGGCAGTAGATCTTACCACGTATTTCAACCTTAACTTGTTTTCCCTGCAGTATTGTTAAAAGTGTAGCTGAGGATTTTCTTTATTTTTATTATTATTATTATTCTTGTACAAAGGGAAAAAGTATTTTTCCCATTTGTCTCTAATTCCAAAATAGCTGAAAGGATTATACTCTGAGTTAATGAGGAAAAAATACTTTTCAGATTCACAATACGGAAAAATTCACCCCCCAAAACAAGTATTTTGTAAATTTTAGAATATGTGAAAACAAAGAATTATAAGGGAAACTATTTCAACCTTTTATTATGGCAGATCCTAGTATAAACTATTTATAAAGATATTAACTAGGGCTATAAATACTTAATGTTTTCTCTCGAATAATCCTCAAGAGAATGTCAATGTTAAATGCTGTAAGGACAAAGATTATATAGGATAGCGCAATGGAACAACAGAAGAATAAATGCACAAATTCAGGATATTTCACTGCTGTGTATTTCTACCTTCAACATTTAGCTCTTAGTGGAAAACTGTTGGCATTTTTTTTTTTGGTTTGTTTTTTGTTGTTGTTTTTTGGGGTTTGTTTGTTTTGGGGGTTTTTTGGTGGTTTTTTTTGTTGTTTTTAACACAAGCCTCACCAGGTTTACTCCTGGTTTATACTGCTTTGAGCTCTGGAGAAGGGTCACTGAAAGCCTCCATTTTTATGGAAAGTGTAATACTACTTTCCTTGTCGGAAAGTGGAAAAGTGGAAGGGGAAGGAAGAAGCACGGAGAGACATAATTTGCTTTCAAAGGATGCCTGCAGAAACTTAAGCAACCAGTGAAGTAAAAGCTTATTTCTAAGTTACTTTTCTGCATTCACATTGCTAACTATTTCATACAGAACTTGTCCACAAAAAATCAATACAAAGAATTAAGACTGAGAAATCTCCATCTTAGAAAAACCACTTCAGATACTGTTTTTTCTTTATTTCTTTTAACGTCTCCTCTGTATGTTCTACATCCAGACTGCAGATAGCAAAGAAAAATTCACACACAGCATATCCAGTCCACAGAATCCAAGCTGTACACCACCATCACACATATTATCTGCCTTTTCATCCATCCTCCTTCCTTTGCATGCTGTAATTGGCCATTGGGGCGAGGCAGTCTCTCTGTCATCTTAGGTTTTCCTGGCTTTCTGTCTTACTGGTAAGACCAGTGGAATAGTTTGTGCTTCTCCTCTTTAGCTGGAGGGCATTTGACCATTTTTATAAACACATCACGGGCCATGTATGGAGGTACCAAATGGACAAAGTTGTTTTCCCTCTCCCAATCGTCTATCAATTGTTAGCACATTTCAATATGGTATTTTGCTGCTTCCTCCAGTCTAGGGATAGCAGGAGACTTTAGCAGCAGTACTTTGTAAGGTTTGTGTATTCAGATAGTATTTTAAGAGTAACTTGCCAGTCCTCATTAGGTTGTTGTTTTGTTGTTTTTTTTTTTTCCCATTCGTCAATGGGTGAAGAACATACAACACAGAAAGATAAAGAATCACATTTCTGGAGGCAGCATCATGAAGTCCTACACAGCCCTAATATAAATAGCAAAGTCTACAGATTAAAAGGCAACACTAAGAGGAAAGCTTTTAACCTACTTTTTTAAAAAGCTAAACAGCCAAGAAACTAGTATGAACTCAAAAATCCTTAGGGAGTCAGACAGACATGACATAATCTAAGTTTTTCATAAAAAAATTTCAGCTGAATACTTCTCAGCAAGGATTTTAATATATTATGACACAGTTACCAGTTAGCTCAGATTAAATAAAAAAGCACTCCTCTGCTTTTAAAAAATCAAGATATAGAGAACTGAAGCCTTAAATCCATACATACAGGGTTTGAGAAGCTTTTAAAGGTTTTAATCCCTAGACAAGAATTGTTTCATCAGAGAATAAAAAGATTCTAAGTGTTTGGCCTTCCCTCCAAGAAGGACTCTAGGGTAGCTAGAGGTGATCAGAAGGGTTGCAGCAGACGTCAAATCATACGTTTGCTAGTACAAAAATATTATAAAAGCCACTGAACATCAGTAGGATTTTGGGTGCCTAAAGGCTTGAGGGTCACAGGCTGGAAGGGACCTGGGGAGGTCTGTAGTCCAACCCGCTGCCCAAAGCAGGGCCAGCTCTGGGGTCAGGCCAGGCTGCTCAGGGCTTGAAACCCTCCAGGGACAGGGATGGCACAGCCTCTCGGGGTGACCTGCTCCGCTGCCTCGCTCTCCAAGGGAACACACAGGAAAACGTTTCTCCTTATACCCAGCCTGAACCTGTTGCAACTTCTACCTCTTGCCTCTCACCCTCCCGCCCTGCACCGCTGTGAGGAGCCCGGCTCTGTCTCCTCAGTGACCCCTTGTAGGTGCTGGGTATCCCTGAAGCCATCCCTTCTCCAGGATGACCCATCTCCCCCAGCCCCTCCTCACAGGGCAAGTGCACCAGCCCCACCGCCCTGGAGCCCTCCCAAGCTCCCTTCAGTTTGTCCACATCTTTCCTGCGTCAGGTCCCAAAACTGGACACAGTGGTCTGATGAGTGCCATACAGAGGGGGACAATCCCTTCCCTTGATCAACTGGCTGCGCTCCCGCTCATCCACCCCAGATTGTCTGTTTCTTCTAGTTCACACAAAGAGAAATTACACTAGTATTATAAGGACGCGAAACCTCCATATGGCTTTAAAATGAACATCAGTATCAACGATAATTGAAAGGAATTAATTTTTCCAAATTGGAACAGTCTCACACATTGCCCCCTTTACTAATTTTACTTGGAAAAAGAGTTTTTATTTGGAAAAGACATGCAGGAAGGTAGATGAGGTAGTACTCCATACTATCATGCCTACTGGATCTTCTATGGATACTGTAACCAAGTGAGTATTTTAGTCATCCAGCTCCTGGAACATAATTCTCAAAGGCTAGTTAGCTATGAAATTCTCTCTACAAGGAATGGGGAAAGTTATGTGCCTGTTTCAAAGATTTATGTGTCTTCCTGTAGCCGTGGATTAGACACTTGTCTGAGACTGGGATTCATTGCTCCAAATTCCCCCTTGAAATCTAGGCTGCAGTTTGTAACTTTGGCTGTAGAGAACTGAATCAGTACTTTTATTTGGAAAAAAAATAATGGGAGAAAGGTGGCAGTGGAAGTGGTATAAAATATTTAAGAGACTGAAGATTGAAGTATTCATTTGAGAATTAGCAGGTTCAAACTTGCATTTTCCAGTTCCCAGGAGAGCACACTTCACAGCCGCTTACAGGTTGCTGGAACGAAAACTGTGGAGCAAAGAATGAGACTCACAGGCCAGAAGGACGGGGGAAAGAAACACAGATCTGTAATCCCTCTTAATGATCCCTTGCTTATTGCACCTATCTTGCAGCTGAATCGTGAACCCTATAAGTTTCAATTTTTCAGTATCAAAGAAAAATATGCATAGTAAGTATGAGCATTTGTGTATTTTTTTACTCCAAGATGAATTTTCATTAACTTTTTCACTCTTCACCACTATTTTTTGCATATGTTTTACATTTCCTTATTAAGGGAAGATAATTTTGGTCTCTTCTTATTTCTACAGAAACTCAAGAGTCTTTGTAGTATTACGCAAGGAGCAGACATCAACACCTATATTTAAGTATGACACATTATAAGCTTATATTATCACTTATAATTTGACTCCATTTTAACTATTTGGACTGTAAAGCTCCACAGTGAATGTTTGCCTCAGGCGAAATTTTTTCTGGAAGGCATAAGCAAAAATAGTTCAGTCGTTTTAGAGTGAAAGTGGGGAAAACCCAGTTTTGTCGATATCTATACAGCTGTTTCAATAAAGAAACTCCAGTCCTTCCACACTTTGGGGCAGGGACGTGACATTTGGCAGAGAGGTTGCTCTCACAGCAAAGTGCCTTTTCTGTCACAGTGAAGATCCACACAAATCTGACTAACATAAAACCTCCTGAAAACACAACTTGTATACGCTCTGCACAGGTTTGTTAGATGCCTGTAATTGAATTATAAAAATATTTTCCTTGCATTAACTTTGCTTCCTACTCAGGCAGCAGGAGCTCAGGGAAAGCAGGGTGAGGGATGGGACGGGGACGGGGAAAGGCGAAGGGCGCCAGGGCTACAGGCTGATGGAGCACTGAGTTGGCAGTCTCAGGTGCCTCACCTCTCTCTCCAGACAGCAAAGAATACTCTTTCTTCCCAACCAGTATTTCACAGACCAAATTATTATTGCCAAAACATAGCACTGATTTTTAAATTTCTCTGCTGTCCTTCATACTAATTTTTATCAGTACTTTATACTGGCACATTTAGACCATGTGATCTTTAACACCTTGTAGCTGTATTTATTAACATCTTACTTTTATTATTTTTATGAGTTGAGGATTTTCCCCCAAGCATTCAATTACGAGATTTAGCTAGTTTAGGAAATTATTTAAAAAAAAAGTGTTTTTTTTTTCAACAGAAAGCAATTTTTTTCTTTCCTCTCCCATTTGTTTTTTCTCAGTTAAGAACAGGCTTAAATAGCACAGCTGTTTGCTTATAAGGACCTGTATTTTACTTTGGTCAAATTTAATCTGAAAATCGCAGAAATGTTTAGTTCTTAATAAACTGCTAATATTTAGTGAACTCCTTCGAACATCGGAAACACACACAAACACACACTTTTCAATCCATGCTCGTTCTTTGGGACTGGATTCAGAGACAGAAAAGCAACAAAACTTTTTCTTGTCAATGCCACTTTTAAAATGCTGGATTTGGAGAAGGTACATTTCTAAGTCTTTTCAGCTGTCACTGAGCAGTATTTTGGTACTATAAACTAGACAAAAGGCGATCAAATAAAATGTGTCGGTGAAGAGCCATCACTTAAATTTTTATTCACTACCAACTTGTACAGAGCTATCTGGAGCTTGAGAAAAGGGATATTCTAAACCCTACTGTCTGCAAAGGAAGCAACTATTTACTCATAAGACTTTCACAATGATGCAAAAAATTATTCCTTTCTCTCCTTTATTAATGGATGCCTTTAAAATTAACCTGATGTTTAAGAATGCTTACAACCTCCCAGGCCCGAAAGACATTTTTTCCCCACCAAATACACTGAGGCAGATGATCCTCCTTCCAATCAAATACTTTGTGAAGGAAAACTTAAAATAGAGGAAAAGGTTTGACCAATTCTATATTTCATACTAATATATCACTGTTACCTGATACAGTAATAGCTTTTTGTTCTCTTTAAGGAAAAAAAAATTACCAGAGATATTTTATAAAGAAATTTTACATTTTAGCTGCTGATACTTTGAATTCTGAGCGATGTGCAAGTCTTCCATAATTAGCAAAAATTTTAAAATACTCTCTAAGACATGTAGTCACTAAGATGTACTGGATATCTACTTATATGAAATGAACCCCTTAAAATTGTTTTACTTTATGTGAGCTAATCAGTAAGAGGATAATAGCATGTCTCTTCTTTTTTTAACTTAAACTCTCAGCTTCCTTATTTTAAGACCTGACATCCATACAGCACTTACCACATACCCAGGGCCACGTAACTTAGACTTTTTTGGGGGGACAGGGGGTGGTGGTAATAATTTAGGCACATCTCACTGACAAAGAAAAACAGTTATTATTAGTAATAAAATCGGTATTCCTTTTGGAAGGATTACAATATAAGAAGCAGGAAAATAAATTACAACACAATACGGGGTGCTTTTATGCAATCAATAATGATAACAATAGTCTAAGAAAAGCATAGTTTTATGCACACGCAAATACCAATTCTCATATAATGAGATGGATATTCTACCTCAGGAGTTAACAGTGTCACCATTAATGACTTTTTATTGCTCTGTATTTTCAAAGTGCTCTTAAAACATTAACTAATACGTCTTAGATGTTTCTGTGCAGGTTTTGGTGTTACACAGAGCTTCTCAGGTGCTCACTAGATATCAGCAATGGGTTAACCATTACGGTCATCAGTCACCACATCCATTCCCTTCCAAAGTGAAGGACCACAGTGTGACGAACATAAATGTAAAGCACATGTTTCACAGATTCACATCTCTAACCTTTCTGATCATTCCAACTGTTAGTAACAAGGGCAAAATAATTTCCAGTTTCTCAAAAAGCAAAGCTAACCAGTATCCTTCTAGTTCCACCTCAAGTTATATCATAACATAACCTGCCAATAATGTTAGCATGTAAGAATGAATCTTAAGAGACTTTTGAGTAACCCTTCTGACACAACGTATTAAAAAAAGATCAGAAACATTCACCCATGTGTCAGCTGTTCACCTGCCCCCCCAGCCCAGCTTTAACCTGGCTTCAATCAGCTCCTACTGATTCTGTCTGCCATCACAGCAGCAGCAACCCACAGAGCTGCATCCACCCTCACCAGCGAACCTCCACAAAGCACCTCTGAATTACTGCAGCGGGAGGCTGACATGCCCTGGGTGAAGGTTCAAGTGCTAGATCATCTCCAGATGACTGATCCCTCAACCAAGTTGCATATTTTTGACTATAAAAATCAAGGAGAGGTGGAGGAAAGAGAAGCCTGGGGACAAGAAGTCAAATAAATTTCTACCAGAGTGGAGGCAGAAGTAAATCACAAATAAATCACTGACTTAAAAATAATTCTAATGAATCAAACATCCCTGTGAATGCACGCACAGTGTGGTTACTTCATCACTAAACATGGCCCAGTTCCCTATATTATTAAATTTGTAAAATATTCTGTAAGACATATAGAGTCACTAAGATGCAATGGCTATCTATTAATATTAAATTAAACCCTTAAAATTGTTTTACTTCATGCGAGCTAACCAGTTAGAGAATAATAGCCTGTCTCAATATATCAACTGTTATAATCACTTTTCTAAATAAATACTCCATTGCAGCAGCTTTATTTTTAAATTGAGGCAATTCATCTATCTAAAGTGAAATGAACAACTTTTCTTTAAATTTTTTATAAAGATATTTTTGCTTATAAGGACACTTATTTAAATTTTGTGCTCATGTAAAGTCATTTCAAACCAAGTTGTCAGAACGCCTATGGGGTGAAGCCGAAGGGGTAAGGTATTTACACTTTGATGTCTACAATCACTACTCCATGGGACACAGAACCATATGACCCATAAATTACCACAGAGGCATAGCACCTCATCAAGTCACCTTACAATGGGGTGATTGTTAAAATTAAAGTTGCAAAGGCTACTAACTGATATGGCCTCTTGACGCCAGCTGCTGGAGCAGTCACCTTTCCTTCTGCAAAGGCAAACCCATTCCCCGAGCTTCTCTCTGGAAGCTGCCAGCTAAGCCAGAGAAGAGGCACCACAAACTTTTGCATGTGGCAAGGTCTGAGCAGAATTTGAACTGTGGAGCTTAAAATTGCGTGCTGAGAGAGCTGATGGATAGGACTGCATACACATACCTGGGGGCACGGAAGAAAAGCTTCGATGAAAGGGCAACCATGCACGCACGGTGAAGAAGGAGGAGGCTGCCAAGTTGTGGGAAGCAGCCTAGCGAGAGCCGTGACGGGCGAGAGTGCCAGCTCCATCTCGAGAGTAAAGAAATGGTTTCCTATTTAATTCATTTCACCCTCTAATGGCATTTAGGAAACACCATTTACTTTGATTACAGGTGAGGCTATAAAACAGTGAAGCTGTGCAACTGCTTCTGCCTCAAGTCTGTATTCCAAAGATTTCACAACTGCTAAAACTCACACCACATTCCCCCGCTGAAATCACTCAGTGGTGCTCAAAAAACCTGGGAAAAAAAAACAGCCTTAATTTCCCCCTCCCCCCAAGATCACACATGAAAAAAGACTTGTATTCAGTAAGTGGAATAAATGGGTTTCGTGCTAGGGGAACTGGTGCCTGTAACTATACCTCTAACGTAAAATGACGTTTTCATCATTTCAAAAAATCATCCATATTCTTTAGGTATAAGCAGGATACTCGCTCATGCCGCTTTCAGAAGGGATTACACACAGAAGAATGGAAAACCGTATTGTAAGTAAATATTCCCAAGACAGGATCTGAAATATTACTAATATTAGAGGTGAATACACTATTCTGAAGACTTTGTCTTCATTCAGATGTAAGATCAAACTTTTTGCATGAAGAATGAACACAGTCTTGCACACTAAATACTCTTGCACCTCTGGAAAAATAGGAAAAAAGTTCCTCATGGTACTGAGTATATATCCCCTATGTTATTCCAGGTCTGAAAGAAATATGTCATTCTTCTTTATAGAATTACAACATAAAACAACACAAAGCAGACTGAAAAGCTGCGAGTACATTTCTAATCTTGTGTTAATTCAGAACTCAAACTCCCTCTAAAGTCTAAATTCCCCAGTTGTTCCTATTTCCCATACATCAGCTCAAATTTTGGCTGAATCTGGGGTAAGCTAACTGGCCAACCAACTTGGGTGGTCATGGCAGGGAACAGTTTACAGAAAAAATTTGCTACTGCAGGCACTGGGGACACAATGGCGTGGATCTGCTGAATCTCTGATCTCAATCCAAGTTTAGCCATAAGTGTGAAAGGTAACACAAATATAGTTAGTTTTTACTCATTTAACATGGCACATCACACTTTCTTACCTGTGCACATCACTCTTCTGGTAAGTAATATAAAGAAGAGGCAGAATGAGCCATTGGAGGACTCAAAAGCTATTTAACAGAATAGCATCCAGGTCCTTCACACTAGTACCTTCTCTTCAATATAAAATGGCAGTTTTGAAGTCACAAATGTAAGGCGATAATTAGATGCTCAGTGTTAAACAAACCAGATCAGGGAGGCGGTTTACAACTATTCTCTTAATAGCATCTCCTAGGCTTCCTGACAGCATGTAAAATAGTGCCTGGACTGTCTGACGTGGCTGGAGAACTTCAATAGCTTTATCTAGCACATGCATTAACAATAAAAACTGGGAGGCAGACTTGCCACAGCTGAGTGTTCAGGTTAAGGACTTCAACAGAAGTCATTTAGGTATGATACCTCATTAAAATTGTGCTCAAAAGCTGCTATTGTGTCACCTGTGACACAGAAATGCTTGTCAGGAAGCCAGTCATTAATATCCCTATTTTTTCTCCTGCATGGTAAGGCTGCAATTGAGTTTCACTGTTCATGGCTGTTTCTGTTGGTTGAGAATAATTCTTTCTAGATTAGGCTTTTTTTTTAAAAAAAAAATAATTGTCTGGCCAATGTCCCCTAGATTTAACTTGTATGTCCTGCACTCCTTTAGGTCAATTAAAAAATTTCAGCCTTGCAATATAAACCATCTTCATGTGAGATCATAACAGAAACCATTTGCAAGATGGCTGAATAAAGCTGACTGGCATGTGGCAGAATGTAGTAATTTGTATGACAAATTTGATATAACTTCACTTAAAAACTTTAAATAGTAACTTTTAAAAGTTTAAAAACTTTAAAAAAATTTTTTTAGATGTGAGTTAAGTTCTACTTATCACTCTCAGTCTGTTTCAGAAATACCAAAGCCAAAATCTTAAAATATTAAGAAGAATCTTCACATTTCCGCTGCCTGCACTGAACCACTTCAGTTCACACCGACTCCTTCAGGGCATTCAGAAACCGTGTGGTCCAAAGTCTCCTTGTGGATTTCGGTCCACGAGATACCAGGCCATTCCCAAGGTTGAAAAGGAGCCTGGTTATTTCCCAACAAGCTTGAACATTGTTTTGCCATTTCCTGAATGAGCGTATCAGTCCTTGGCCACCACACAAATCATCTAGTCACGACAGGCTATTTTTGTAGTTCCCAGATGGTCTTTATGTGCTTCCATGCATGACACGAGCTTTGCAGGATACAACCACGCTGGCGACCTTGGTACATGTGAAACTGTTCTCTCCAAGCAAAGAAAGGTAGGAGCTGTGTCATGCACACGGGTACATCTATTCATAGTTATGTCGTGCACTTTAGCTAGCACTGCATCATTTTATTTTCACAATGTACCTTTGCATTTGTCATTGGCAGGAGTTCAATTTGTGTCATAAAAAATATACCGTCTCCAGTTCCAGTTCATTCTAGTTACCTGCTGCTTCCAAAGGGAAAGGTGACAAGGCATTTGCATTCAGAAGTCGATTGGTACTTTCGACCCCAGTGCCATATTTCGACAGTGAACACTCAGCAATATTACCCATTTCTGAAATTATATTGGAGATACTATTGATATTCAGCATTGCTGAACAAACTCTTCCAAAAGATTCCCTTGAGGCTGTCTTCACATAGTCCTGGAACCGGTAAGAAAAAAAGGTCCAGATTCAAATATTTCGACCTCATCGTTATTCAAACTATGTAATTGAAACATAACAACCAACTACCTCTAGGAAAGCCAACAGAAACCATACCACAAATCACATTCCTTTCTGAGGATAATCAGTTATTCATATAGATTGCTGCTTAACAAAATGAGTAATTTGCCACCTGTACAGCAATTCACATAAATGGACATAAACAGTGTTAGTCCATGTAATAAACCAACAGTTTTGATGCGATCAAGATGCTCCCAGCCTCTGAAGGCTCCTTCCACACTACTGAAACCCTAAAGCACAGCAAAGCCCTACTGTAGTTTGGGAGACGACAGAGAAGGTGGAGTCCATTGTACAAAAGTAGAGATGACTGTTTATTTGCCCAAGAATATTAGTGATGGGGAAGAATTTGAAAAGTGTCCCTGGTGTTTCAACTGCCCTTTTTGGCTCATTACTGCATAGCTCTGGGCTATAACTGAAACCAAACTACGTATCAACGAGGGGTATCGACACATGACAGAAAAGGCTTGCGGACTTGGACTTTTAAAAAAGACAGTAAATAACAACTTCTGTATGACAGCTATTCCAGGCACTTGCTAGACTGGTTTTCATATTCTGCTCCACTTCTGGGCACTACAACAACATACAACAACTTAAAGATCAACAACTTAAAGTTGTTGTTGTTGATGATGATGAATCACATATTGGTTTCAAAAAGGTTTACATAAAGAAGATGAGAAACATTCTGTGGAGCTGCAAATATAATGAAAAAGTGACAGTAGGCATAAAGCCACAGGACACACAACAGAAAATATGCAACATGCCTATTTTCTCTCACTTGGAACAGCTTCATAATTTCAGTACAGTGTTAAAATTCACCAAGGAACTTTGTTTTCTCTCTCCATTAGGGACTCAAGGGAAAACTCTGCTTGGGGTGTCTGAAGTTCAAATGACACCTTCCAGTATTAAACTCCTCGGTCTATACTTTGACAGAGAATTGACATTTTCCTTCCCCGTGTTCAAAACTCTCTACAGTTTTAAAAGCAAGTCTGGTACCCAATACAGTCACACATTAATCTCTCTGACCTCAAAACTAAGGGAGATAAATGCCCCTGGACAAACTAAAAGAAGAAATGCCACTCTTGGATAGCTGAATTGTGCCTGCAAAGTGGCAGCAAACTATTATTGGAAGCGTAGACACACTTTTGTTTGGTTGGCTTAGCTATGGAAACCAGGGCTAACAACAGAATGAAGTATGTGCCCCAGACCTGTGCTCCAGGTGTACCCCAGCTTGCAGCCTGGCAGGAGACAGGGGCCTCGCCCCAGAGCTTCGCTCTTCCTCCTGAGCTCTCACCTGCTTTGGGCAGAAGTCTGCAGGGAAGGACCCCCGCGTGCGGGCCTCACCCCCCGGCTCACTAACGTCGGGAGCAGGCTGTGCCAGAGCTGCACCCACCCTGCTGTCAGGAGAAGGTGCTGTGACAAACCTCCAGTCTGTACCGGCAGGGCATGGGAATCCCTGGTGTCACCCCTCAGCTGGTAAGTCTGAGCACTACATTACAGAATCACAGCATCGATGAGGTTGGAAGAGCCCTCTGGGATCATCGAGTCCAGCCTTTGCCCTAACACCCCCATGTCAACTAGACCATGGCACTAAGTGCCACGTCCAGTCTTGTCTTAAACACCTCCAGGGATGGGGACTCCACCACCTCCCTGGGCAGCCCATCCCAAGGTCTAATGACCCTTTCTGGGAAGAAATGCCTCCTCATTTCTCACCTGAACTTCCCCTGGCGCAGTTTCAGACCATGCCCTCGTGTCCTGTCACCAGTTCCCTGGGAGAAGAGACCGACCCCTGCCCCCCCCTGGCTACCCCCTCCTGTCAGGTCGTTGTAGGGAGCGATCAGGTCTCCCCTCAGCCTCCTCTTCTCCAGACCAAACCCACCCAGCTCCCTCAGCCGCTCCCCATTAGACTTAAGATGCTACCTTAATATGAACAGCAGTAACTGACATAAACAAATGGATAAAAATCAGGCTGTCTGGCTCCATCGAAGATTTGTTTTGTGACCTTGATTTACACCTGAAAGGGTGTGTTCTATCAGCTTCAGTCAGCGAGAGGTGAGGTGGCTCTGGTAGGCGAATGACAAAATGGCCGTCTCCCCTGGCAGCAGCAACGCCTCCGCCATGGCACTCTCCGCTGCCACGGAAAACGTCTCTGCACAAGTGCGACTGCAGTGTAGAGGCAGCAGTGCAGGTGTAACTCGTATCTTACAACTAAAGCAAAAAATTGTGTGATATATTAAAAGACCTATGCACACACTGAATTATTGTTCTCTACTAAAGAGAAAAATCCCTTTTTAGAAAGGATTTCACTAACATTTTACAATCTCTCTTTAGCTATCAGCTTCAATAACATAGTTTGACCACTCTTATGAGTGAGTCGGTTGCTAAATGGAATTAATGGTAAATCCTGCAATTAATTACAAATTGTTAAAGTCTGTTTACATTAGCTTAAAAACATGTGTTCAAAAGACACATATTTGTTTTCATATCCTACATGATCCCCCTTGCCTTAAAAGCTTGGAGCTATCCCAAAATTTAGTAACAGCCACCTGCACCCATAGAGAAAAACAGTATTATCCAGAGGTAAAATAATTTGCTACAAAGTCTTATGTTTTGTGTTGTAAAATCCCTAAGCCATTTTTGTGCCAGAGGAAGAAAAACGCCTGTAGTACTGAAAATTACTACATTTATTTGGAACCACAACATGTTTGTGAATAAAACCATCATTTGAACACTGAAATTAAGAGAAAATATTTCAAGCTTGCTCCATATTGTCCTAATGAAGTATGTTTTATAATTCAAAATAATGCGAGAAACTAAGCAGTTCAGGCTGAAGACTGATTGCCAGAGATTACATTTGATTCTCAATCCCAGCTCTGCAACCTTGGGAAATACAACTTAATCTTTTTTATTACAGCCCACTGTAAAGTACTTTATAATAGTTCGCTTAGGATTCATCCACCTCACCAGTGTTTTGTGGTAATTCCCTGGACAAAATTTACAGAAAAAATTAAACAAAAAACAAGATGATAATGCAAACCTTATCAAAGAATATAAACGACCACGTATCATCACTTTCAAAATTCCCTTCAAGATACAATATCATCACAATAATAAAAAAACCCAACCCTGACTTTGAATTCAAGGTTGATTGAATTTTGTCACACTCCCAACCTTCCAGCTTCCTGTTAATTCAAATTATTAACTGGCAGAGATCCAGAAGAAGCAGGGGAGGGGAAATCTAATTTGTGCATGTACTTAGACAACTAAAAACTCCCTTTACAATTGCTTATCTCCATATTCCCTCTGTTCATCTTCCAGAAAAGCAACAAAATAAAAGAAGCGGCACCTTCGTAGTGGAAGAGAATGAAGTGCGAAAAGTATAACCCATTTTTCAGTAACTGCAGAAACATACATCCTTGCCTTTTTTGCTCCCCTTGTCATTGCTGGTATTTGTAGTTATTTTTTAACTGCTGCACAATATGGCAAGTCCCTCTGACGGGAGAGACAAAGGCAAAGCCTCTTTCCCAAAGAACTTGCAGTTAAAGCTCTCGACTAAACCCGCTGGAGTTATTAAAGTAAAGAATGAGACTTTATGGCTCTCAGGTGAAGCAGGGGCATGAGTGATCCTGCGGTACTTACAGAACCTCATCGCTTGCGGGTCTAAGGGAGTCACAGTTTATGAGGAAGAAGAGAAGGGATGCAGGGATCTACATGTAAGTGCACAAAAAAATGGATTTCTCCACTTCCTCAGCTCACTCTTTCTTACGTTACCTCCCACAATTATTTTTGTCTTTTATCGTTTCTTTGTTATGCTTTTAGAATTTCCCTATTTCCCCTCAGGGTTTGGGGTATTCAGAACAGAGGTTATCTTTATGCTAGGGTGGCTGAAACTTTGCAGTTTTCTATTTCCAAGACACAGTTGACTAAACTTGGCAACATTTACAGTATCTGCTGAAATCAACACCTGACTTCCTCTATACCAAGTAGCATTAATTAGATAACTGACATTAAAAAAAAAAAAAAAAGAAAAGAAAGAAGTTGATCACTGTCATTTGCCTTGTTTTGGTATCAGTCACTTTTTACTCCTACCTTTAAAAGAGTGAATGGTTAAATCTGAAAACATCAGTAGCATAAAAAACATACAAAAATTCAAACTCAATTGTGCCAGGTTACGCAGGCAGTAGAAGGGCTGGAGCTAAAAGTAGTACATAGAATCATAGCGTCATTTAGGTTGGAAACGATCTTTAAGGTCATCAAATCCAACTGTACAATAATTGTATTCATATGCCCTGCAAGTTGTTCCTTACTGAAACCCCTACAAACGCCTGATGGCTGAAAGCAGAAAGCCTGGGGTGTTCTGGCTGCCACTGGTGGGTGATCCCGGGAGGGTGCAGTCCACTTCGGAGTGGGACAGCTCCACCGTTGGGAGCTCAGCCAGGGTCCGGCAGATTTCGTACAGCACCACGGCCTCCACGGTGAGGTTTCGCACTTCCTGCTGTATGGCCTGCAAAGCCATTTGAGCAAATGGCATCATGGACTTGGGATTTTAAGTTGCTGTTCATGGTATTATTCCCATAGTCAACAGGAATAAAGTTGACTTCTTCGGGAAACCAAAAGACAACCGGCAGAATTTTTTTTTCTTGCACATCACTGCTAATAAGAAGTGAAATTAGCTCAGATCTTTAGGGGCAATACCCCAATATCCCTTTTTGCAGTGTTGTTGCCATAGATAGATATGAACAGCTGTATCTGACCAAAACTTATTCAACCATTCGACTGTTGCACAGAGAGGGCAAGTTACACCTGACTGTCTTTCATCAGTTTGGACTCTGGCTAATAGACAAAAATGCAGTAAACGCTCACTTGTTACCATGTGCACCAGCACCAGTTCTCACTATTTGGTGAAGATACTCATATGTGAAAGACATCCGAGCTACAAGATCAGCTGTCACTTTCCAGAACCTGCATGCAAATTAGAAGGCATAATTTAGCCTTTAAGATAATCAAATACCCATTAAACATGAGGGGAGTAACAGTTTATTTCAGTAAGTTCAACACTCCATTTGAACATTTCAAAAGACAGTGCACCATTAAGCAGGGCACACAGAAACTCATTTTTCAATTGCTCCCCTCTCCCAAATCTTCATGTATTTGGAAATACTTCAACTGTTCTGCCAGTTCCAAGAGGTAAATAATTTCAGTTGTTGTTTAAACTGACTTGGAAAAAAAGATGCACCCTGTCATCCCTTCCCCGAGCCCTGGGGTTCTGCAAAATCCAGTCACATCTGCACTGCATACACTAAGTAACCACATCTTGCTTTTAAGTCTTGACCACATCCTTTCACCTCCATTTCAGCTTGGTGGGCCTAATTTAAGTAGTGGTTTACTAATTAGATGAAAAAGCATTAACAATGCCTGCAAAACCAATCAGGAACCAAATCCCAGTGGCTGTTTCGCCTTCAATGGGCTAATTTCCTTAGTTGCCAGAGCAAAGGTATTGCAGATGGCACAGAAGCAGACAGCAGAATTCAAACTTGAGGATTACAGACAACCAAATGCCACTGATGAGCGAACCAAAAATTAATAATTATAGCTTTTATAAAATGCATAGGAAGTAAGAGGTTCATAAGAATTCTACTGATAGCCCTGTTCCTTTTTGCTCCCAGGTCTGTTTACTTAACATTTACTGTACCGATCAGGTATAATACAAATGGGGATGGGGGTAACACAACATCGACTGGTTTTATTCCAATACTGGACTGAAAAGCCTATTAATTATGTGAGATTACACACCATCCACAAGGAAATCACTGTTGTTTTCAACTGCTAAATTGAAACTAATAGGGAAAAAAGTCACTGTGCTTTTAAAGCAATGACCAAGTAACTTTTTATATATTGTCTATGATCGAGAAGGAAAGGGGGTAATTTCTAAGAGCAGAATGTTAATTTTTATGTGCTATATCAGTTAAAAACTCTACATGCTAACAAAAAGCTATTCTGCATTGTTCAAAACAAAACTACGAGTGGCTAAATTAATAGAATGATTCAGAGGAAAAGATACAGTATACAATAAATTGTCATTGGTTTTACGTTTTTTTATGTCCAGTCTTTAGGCTCAGATAATACAAGATACAACAGCAGAAAATGTGATCACAGATGCTTGAATTTATCTGTTTTATCAGTTCAGTTCTAGTTTAGAGCAGTTTAAATGAGCTTTGATAATGAAAGGCGACGGGACCAGATCAAATGGTGCAAGTGATTTGATTAGCTCCATGCTAACCATCACGGGTAGATTTAATTTAGAACGGAGTGATCACGTCTGACTGTGGTAAACAGCTCAGCATCTGCCTTCCAAGGTAACACCTTCATAGGAGAGAGATTGAGATCCGCTGTCTTTGCAAAGTTTTTAGCTAAATCCCCCATTTCAAGCTTCTGATATCTTCTCAAGACAAACAACTGCAATAAAGAGAACGATGCAAGTTTCTAGTACACCACGAAACCACTTGATGAATAAAATCTGCCACGTAAACTCTCTCTAAATCTACTGAAAAGCATAATTAAAATTATGTAAACAAGCCCTGGGGCTGACTTTAGCGGTCAACTAGAGCAACTGGGACAAAGCCACAGCAAATACCATATACCTAAAAATTTCATCAACATATGAACTCCAGTAGTAATGAACATGTCGCAGTACCAGACATTTTATTTCCTCCATCCCTGTAAAAACAAGGCCACTCCTATTTCGCTGTCTCCTTCAAAGGGACATGCAATTCTTCCACTTCACAGCAGCAACGGTTTAAGTAAATACAAATGCAATCTCATTTGTCTCTAATATATTTGTGTCAAAATTTTAGGAACGCAAAACATAATAAAATGATACAGACAAATATCAAGCAATGAGTTCTCAATATTCACTCTCTGGTGAAATCCTGAACCAAAACCGACTTAAGAGTCAAGAGAAGAACATATGCAAAGAGGCTAGACTTCAAAAAACCTCCACCAAAGTTAAAATACTCTTTACTCACAGTGCTGTATGCAAGGTGAGAGCGGACACTGATTACACGACGGGTGACCACAGTAAGAAGAGAGAGCTCAGAGAAACATGGCACCTTGAAAGCTTTGGGGAATGATGGATGTAAGCACCGCAAAAGAAATGGAAATTCTATGTAAGGAGATTTTGTAAATTCTCAAAACATTGATATTGATAGAAAAGTTAATATAAAGGAAAGAAGAATGGTTAGTTTACAGGGGGGGAAAAAAAAAGGAAAACAGTTGGCAAATTTGTATTTACATCTACCACAAAAACTGGTAATAGGCAATAACAACAGGCTTGATCTACCTCAGACAGATACCAAGTTTTCCCTATGTTTGGATTTTTGCCGCACTAGCTAATCAAGCATCTATGGAGTGGAGAAACTCAGGAGGATCCCAAGGCTCCAGCCTCCCAGCCGGGGTTGTCAGACCATTTTTGTTCCCCTTCCACTCAACCTCCCTGACCCGACTGCTTCCACTGATCCCCTTCCTCATACCTGGGAGCACAGCCTTTGGATCGGTGTCACTACAGAGAGCTTTGCTTCCTTGATTTTTGCTGCTCTGGCCTTCGGTGGTTTTATTTAAAACTGATATTGTATTTGTTACCTTTTGTTTTTTAAATGATCTTTGCATAATTGCAGATATCTACTTATGGGGAGATTTTTCACTATTCGAGCTTGCAAAGACTGTATATATTAACAGACTTCCAAAACACTATCTAATTAGGATGAATTTAAAATATTTGGGCTTACCCTTAAGCAGATAATTTGCAAAGATCTATCAGTATCTAGAGAGAAATCGAATGCATACATAAAAAGGGAAAACAGTTTCTCCAGTTTACTACTAAACAGAGATTTATCCGCTCAAATTGTTTAAAACAGAATCATCCCACTATGATTAATAGTTTGACGTAAAGCTGAAGTTGTTTAAAAGAAGGAAATGAACAAAAATATTGGAATGACATTATATAGTCTGGAAAGGTTTAAAGCAATGTTTTGTGAAAATATGGCTGTAAAGACCTCCTGGCATATCAGATATCAAGTTTAGCCTTAGTCATATTTTATCACAGCTGAACTTTTGGCTCATAAAATAAGTAAGTTGCAAAAAAAAATGAAACTGGCAGTGTAAAATGAGGTTATTGTGCTAAAACCTAAAGTATGTTTTTAAAATATGAGATTAATTTACATTTGAGGTCAAATTTTGAAGCAAATTATTAAGCCTCAAATGACCAATGATATTTAATATCTGTATTCATGGAATAGAATCACATAAGTAACAGGGAGACCTGGTTTCATTTAAGGCCAAATTACAACGTTTATTCAAAAAGATGCACTACACCCTTCTTTTGTGCCTGTAAAAGGATTATTGTTTTTGCATGATGACGCCCGATTTTTAATATAGAGGAAAAGGCTTATCTCAATGTCAAAACGTATTCATGTCAAGTCTTTTTTGGAGCAAAGTTCTTAATTTGAAAACTCAAAGGACAAACAAGCATATTTTCTGCATTTAATTTCTCTACAGACATAAGAAGATATTCTAATATTAAGCAAGTCTTTACCATTGAACTTATCAATAATAAGGCAAGATGATTAACATGTTTAAAGTCTAGTTTGAGCTATATAGGCCGTATGATTCAATTCCTCTATAAAAGCTAGCAGCTTCACTTGAATTACACCAAGATTGCTCCAAACTAATTTTCTTTTGCTATCAGTGTTGAGCAGAAGAGGCAGAAACAGCAGCAGCATCCTTAAGCTAAAACACCAGAAGCAGCATTTGACTGCTCAGGAAGTATTTACATACTATTTTGAAGCAACTCCTTGCTATACCTTGATCTGGAACAGTATTTCTGAACTAGCAGTCCAGAAACTGCCATTAACGAGTATGGTAGGAATACTTCTTAAGACAGATTGCCTTTTTTCTATTTTTGTCCACTACATTTGATGGGACATATTCTGAACACACGTTTTTAGATAAACCAGCTAAAATGTATGTTTGCCTTAATGCCTTTTGCAAAAGGAAGAATTGGTTGGTAAAGGCAAAAGTACACTAAGAAGCTGGAAAATACTACTGTAAACAAACTGCAATCTTTCACATAATTGTCTATCTAGACAAAAGTTATTGTGTGTGATATACTATATATATATAATTAAAAGATCATAGACAATTAATATACAGTGTAAACAGTTCGGCGTAAAAGTATTATTTCATTTGCAGGGCAGTTCCAGTTCCGTGTAGGAATAAGGTATGTTATGTAGCTAACCTATTAAGCAGGCTCTCAAACAGTAACGTAAAGGGAAGTTTTGGGTTTTTTTCCTAGTATCTTCCATGAAGTTAACCTTAGGTTTTGCGTGACACCTTACATTTCAACAAGGAGAGAAAATGCCTAGTCAGAGTCTTGGACTCACTGGAATCATTAAGAAAGGTGTCAGTGGCCTCAGACCATCTATTACTAATAAGGATGGGTATAGATCACTACAGTACAAACTCTTCAAAACATGGTGTCGTTGCCTTTTTGTTTATGAAGGATTGTCTGAGTCAGACTGGCATCTTTTCCATGTTGTGGAGAATCAAAAATATCTTCTACTTCTAAAATTAGTTTTACAATATTGAATGTAACCATTCTTTAAACATTCTTTAAACGCATACCTCCATGAGCATACCACCCAGCCACAGAATCAAAAGAAGTGGGTTTTTTCTATTTTCCAGCAAGGAATGTAAAAATGATTAAGATGAATCATTACACCCACAGACCTTGATTACGGGGGGAACTAAGCAGGGACTAGACAGAAATTATTTTACATTTCCTTGATCAGAGATATACAATCATGCTATAGAAGAAGGCTCCTATGATTGATTATTCTGTTTATTAGGACTGGAAGCAGGCTACATAAAAGGGAAATTAATTTGCGCATGCATCAGTTGAACTAAACTTATTTAAACTGATTTCAGTTGACGATAAATACAATACATGTTACAGATATTTGGGATGCTTGCTAATTTACATTGTAGCTCACAGAGTAACCAATAAAAAAAAGTTAACCATCTCAGAACAAAAATTACAAACCCACTTTGTTTTATTACAACGGATATATTGTTCGGAAGAGTGTGCTTCCTGTTCCCCATATATTTTCTAAGTAAGTAACAGCTCTATTAACCCAATCTCCTGAACCACTTCTTAGGAGGAGGTACAGCACTACACAACCCTGGGAAGCCATCTCACGTGTGAAAGTCTGAATGCAATATGGAGTATTCAAAGGGAGTGGGCTTTGCCCAAGTCAATACAAAAGGCTCAATTTTGAGCCATACTGCACAAATGGTTGCATCGATGTAAAAGGGAAGCAGGTGTGCTGTACCTGTTTGCCTCTGCTCCTGAACTGGAGTTTACTGTCCCTCACAGCTGAACCAGAGCAAAAAACTGATCTCTCCTTGCATTCTTAAAATTTAGAACATTCCGGAACATTTTAACAGACTTCAGCAAGAGCTGGCTGGAAATGGACTTTGTGCTGAAACAGGCAGGGACACTCAAGTGTGCTGCTCGGGCTCTGTAATAGCTTAAATCACCACAGCTTTTTCTGTGGTGCTCATTCACTCTCCAACTATACCACCACACTGACTTTACTAAGTCAGTGTAATCACATTTACGAAAGAAAAGCTTGGGCCAAGGTACTCCATTACAAAGCCAAGTGTGAACCTGTGACCTCAGTGTATAAGTAAAAATGTAGTATCAGTGACGACATGCTTGGAATTCCATTTTGATTAATTATATCTGAAATCTCACCAGTTCACACCAAAGAACTACGTCTTAACTCTTACTGCTATAGATGAGTAAACTTTTGAGAAAAAGTAATAATTTCCTTTCTTTTCACTTACAGCATTCAGAATGAAGATCAGACAGTCAAGTATCATCTGAAAATGCTCACAGGCTGCCCGAAGATGGAAATACTTCTGAAATTAACTGATGTGAATTTGTATATTGGGCACAAATCTTTAGCATGTAGTATCTATATAACGGTAGGATTACTCATGAACTATACTCATGTTCCATTAAATCAAAGCAGTTCAGGTAGGAACATCTCCTACAAATATGTAAATAGCAATAGAGATCCTATATATCCCCAAGGCTTGTTTCAGAGAAACAACTTATTGAGAGGACAATTACACTGCACATTGTATTTCTGTGTGGGACGACTGCATGAGACGTTCAGATATTTAGGAGTATGTTTAACTAGACTGCCTATATTAATTCCATTTCTACAGCATAATGTGATAGAAGAATTCAGGTGGTAGTCTACATTATTGGCACCATAATCTCTCAGAATTACTGATAAGTCAGAGGGACAATATCTTGAACTCATATAGATAATATGCTAGCAGATCCCAGGAGGATACACTGTTAGTAATACGAGATAAAGCAAACTACAACTTTTATGCCTTTACATTGTGCTGGAGAGAAGAGGAAACTACTGTTCCAGTCGTGGTCAACTTCTGAGGTACTTGCTTTGAGTCTTCCTTTTATATGGTAGCCCTTAAAACTGCTGCTAGTGGAATAAGATTATGACTTTTTTTTTTCCTTTTTTAAAAATCTTTTTTTCTTTAGCACAGCTAAGGTTCCAGGGAAGTTTTTGATGATAGTGAAGAGAGGCTCGAGGATACTAGCATTCCAAAACAAGATGGTAAAAAGCATTATCCTTTGATTTTTAAACTAAGGTTGTGATTATTTAAGGCATAACTCGGACCTTTTAGGACTGGGCTGTGACAATCTGTACTCTCTGTCCTTTGATTTGTAGAGCACATTAGGATACCACACTCACCGTGCCAGTCACTTGAAAGTGCTAGTAATAGATACGCAGAGCGGAGAAAAACAATTTTTTCTGTAATTGTTAATAAGTGCGTATTTAGCTTAAGTAGAGTGGTAGATGACGCAAAAGGTGCGTACCTCCATAAGCATACCACCCAGCCACAGGTGGGTGAGAGTAGAGATCTGCATTGCCCCAAACTGCTCCTGTCGGTTTGCTCAGCAGAGACTTCACGCAGGCAAACAGTTCTTCTTCATTCGCCTGACGTCTGCTTAACCTCTCAGGGCTGAACTGCAGAGATTTGCCCAGGTCAGTCAATTCAGCTTAGGCTGCAGCCCTCTTGGAAAACTCGGGTATGTCCTTGTGCATGTACCGCACCAACACTGTGCGTGGAGCACGTTCCAGAGACACAGGATCTTCTGCAAACTACCTGTAATGAGGGACTGTGTATGTGCAGTAAATCTGCTGCTTCCCAAACAGAATTAGACAGTTTGCCTCTGAAGAAGAATAGGATTTTCTGCTTTTTAAAGGTTGGTTCACTTGAAGCTTTTGTTTTAAACTGAATTCTTCTGAAGAAGCAAACGACCAAACCGTATCAGAGAACTGGATGATCTGTCCCTTAAGGATGCATTTGTAAAACATGAAAAGAACGATGAAGGATGTCCATCTGAGAGATAAAAGCTAGAAATGCCATGCAGTCAGTAGTAACACATCAGGTTCTCCCAAATTTTATTGGTAGAATACATTTTCAAATACCAAAAGGATAATTACCCTCTAGGCTTGTGCATTCAGTATGTAAAGATTAGCTAATTACAGGCCTGGAAGTTCACTGGAAGGTCGAGTAAACTAGAGGAAACCTCTGCATTTGGGAGAAAGTACAGATGAAAATATGGAAGGATCCTCTCTACCCCACTGCCACCAGGGATCAAAGGCCATTATCAAAGAGTCCAAAAAAGGCAACCTGTGGCAAAAATATCACACTCGAATTCTGGATTAAGAGTGTAATTAAATTGAAATACACATTACAGACTACACATTAAAAAAATGAAACACCTCAGCTAGAAATTAATTCAAATAGGAAATTTTGGGCTAAAGAAAAGAGACAAGAAAGCAGAGGGCCCCCAACTTCTGATTCATGTTTTAAAAGAATACAACCAACCAACATATATTTTCTTCTCTGTAAGTAGAAAAAAGGCATTTTTACAGTTAAGTAGAACATTAGTAACCAAAATGAATGTTAAAAGACAACTTTAAATTAGCACACCCAGATAATTTGTGCCTTAGAGTCCTAAAAGTGTTTGCAAGAGGATCATTTCAATGATGCTAATTTTCAATACATTTTGGAATACCAGAGAAATTCAGTAAGACTGCTAGCGTTTTCTGCCCATATTTGAAGATGGCAAGTGGTATGATCTCAGCAATTATACAGCTCTAAGCTATTATTAATCTCAGGCAAAATAATCAGCAAACTGATAAAGGATAAATTCACCGGGAAACGACATGACTAAAACCGATGCCAGTCAACACCATTTTATAGAAACTTGGTCAGTAAAACAGAAAGTTTGATTTAATCATCTGAAGAAGTTACAAACTGCGGTCAACAGAAGTTACTCCATAAACAAAACATGCAGGCTTTTGAACAGCATTTAGCTTCCAGCCACACAACATTCAGAGTAATAAATTATTGTCAATATCATCAAATGGGATTAAGACATAGATAAAAAAGAGTAGCTGTTAACAGGAAATAGCAATTGAAGGAGAGTGCTCTATATTACTCTCAATAAAATCCAGTACTAGCTCAAAATTATCTAAGAGTATCATTAATGATACAGAAGTAAATACCATTGATTGCAGTTAAGGCACAAAAAACGTCAGACTGGTTAATAAAGGTAGCAGAGTGGTTATTCAGAGTAATATGGATTGCTTTGTAAGATAGGGACAGTGTATCACAGCCAAGTGGACACATGTAGCAAGCAAGCAAGAAAACAGAATCCCAGACTGGTTCGGGTTGGCAGGGACCTCCACAGGTCATCCAGTCCAACCCCCCTGCCAAA
>NW_009597387.1:0-35280 GCF_000690535.1 Cariama cristata
AAATCTGCCAGCTCTGCTCTGCTCCCTTGGTGTAAAGGCAGTTCAGCTGGGCCATCAGCCATGTCTCCTACTTAGAAGAACACCCCTTACTTCCTTTGGAGTACTCCACTGATGTTCCCCCATTGGCTTCTATCGCCCCTAGCTCCCTGCCCTTCTATCCAGTGTTTCATCCTGCAGCTTGTCACAAGGGAGCCTATTTTGTCCCCCTCCCCCTTCATTTCTAGTTTAAAGCCCCGGCAATGAACCCCGCAAGCTCCTGAGCAAAGACCCTCTTCCCCTCCAGCAGACCTGGTGCTATGTAGGTCACCCCATTGTGACCCCAATAAACCCAAACTTGTGGCGGTGACACCAGCCATGGAGCCACATATTGATAGACTGGATCCACCTGTTTCTTCTAATGTCACTGCTCACTACCGGAAGAATAAAGGAAAACATAACCTGCACTCCCGTTTCCCTTACCAACTTTCCCAGGGCCTTGAAGTCACTTTTGATTGCCTTTGGACTACGCATTGTGGCTTCATCACCACCCACAGGGAAGACCAGTAACGGGTAGTAGTCCAATGGCCGTACCAGGCTAGGAAGCTTCCTAGTGATGTCCCTAACCTGGGCTACAGGGAGGTAGCAGTGCAGAACACTCATATAGCTTCAGTAAGCCCAGCAGAGCTGGTAAAGATGCTGCTACTGCTGTAGTTTTTTGAAGTAAGTTAAGAAGTTTTAAAACTGTAAAATATTTACAGAGGAAATACAATCCAGTTCTGAGGTGTCACTTCAAACCTAGTTAGGCATATGTTGCAAAAGGAATGCTTCTCTAACTGTGCAATTCATAGGAATAACTAGATTAGCACTAGTACAGTCATAGACATGGACTCATGAGGAATGTAAGGAAACAACTTAAAGTTCAATCTAACAGAAGTTTCATCAATGCTTTGATATTCATCCTCTTCAGGGAATGGCAGTGGCAGCTCGTTCCCAGGGTCAACACAAACAGAAGATCTGGGTGAACATCTCCCTTTCTGGTATCAAGATAATAGATGAGAAAACTGGGGTAAGATACGAGTTATTTTCTTAACGTGATTCTTAGAGCAAGTGAGGCACTTGGAAGTTACATCAATCTGAACTAGGTTCCTTAATGGCATTGTGCCTCCCTTCCACATATAAAAACTGACTTGTGAAATGGGTTGTAATGCTGAAGCCTCCTGCCAGAAAGATAGCTACATCCTATTGTGGTTGATCAAAGGTTGATAAATCTGAGTCTGAACTGAAGCCTTCTAACTGTCTCAATCATCTAGCAACAGAGAAGAGCAGTTATTATGTCTCCAGCAATTTAAACCAATAGGTTTTTTTCCCCTCAATTCTAGGTCATAGAGCATGAGCATCCAGTAAACAAAATCTCCTTTATTGCTCGGGACGTAACAGACAATCGTGTCTTTGGCTATATATGTGGAGGAGAAGGCCAGCATCAATTTTTTGCCATAAAAACAGCACAACAGGTATGAATCAGACACCCTTTTCCATTTGCTATGAGTAATGCTATTGTATAAACACTTAATATGTGGTAAGGGCATAGTGATTTGCTGGTATGTGATTTGCTGGGCACAGTGATTTGCTGCCCTATGAAGTATAGGGGAATACCAGCACAGATGGGTAGACTCTCTTCCTGGAGGAGAGCAGTAGGAATGGACTGTATCACCAATGGCTTCTATCTTGTTCAGCTTCTCTGCAGTTCAGAATAAAAACACTTAAGTAGCCTTGCTTACTATGATTAGCCTTGCTTAACATGTCCATGCACCACTGAAGTCATTAGTGAGATGAATAGAGCCATTATTGTGGACTTTGCTGTACGGTGGCCTCTTACTGTCAGTAAGAATGGGGATTCTTGAGTCAGAGCCACAGGTTCACTCAGAATTTACAGGAATGATGTTAGAACTCCAGTACTCTAGTTCTCATGGTGCTTTGTCTTGTGCGGCAGAGAAAATGGACTTAATTGCAGCAGTGTTTCTGAGGCCAGTGAATGGCAGGTCTACTCCTCCTAGAGTTACTTCTGGGAGGGATTCTGATCCTTCTGTGATAGGTATGCAGGATTTGCATAAATCCTGTATGCAGGATTTGTCTCTCTGCAGAGAATCTGTACATAAGCAGTACTGGAAACAAGCTACTTGGAATTACTGCTGAGTATTATGCAGCTTCCTAAATGACCTGAACTTAAGTTAGATATCTATCATTTGTTAGCTTGTCATTATAATGTTTATTATAATCACTATAATGACTTGACAAGCCAAGTCTTGAAACCTAGTAACTTCATGCACAACCCTGCCTGCCCTCCTGGAGAACCTGTTGGCAGCCTCAGACCCACTACAGGTGGAATTGAGGGGTTCTTTGTTGGAGCATGTTACTACTTTAGTAACAGCTGTAACACCCTCTCCTAAGTCTGTTTTATTAGTTTATCAGAGTCCTGTGTTGTATTGGCTTCACTGGAATTGTAGATTAAGCACAAAATCCTTCTGTGCATGCTCTGGGGTGGAGTCTGTCTTCTTGGAGCTTTTCACTATGGGGTGCTTCTTGCTAGCCTATAAACTTAGCCAAGCTGTAGACAGGCCTTGACTTGCTGCTAGTTGTTATTAACACAAACTTGTCTAGCTGAGAAGGACTACTGCAGCTGTACTGTTTGCCAAAGTTGATAACTCTTGAAATGGTTTGAACTCTTGAAACTCATGAAATGCAGTTTCATGCCTAAAACCCTTGATTAGGACAGAATGATGCTCAGATGTAAACAGTGAGATCTGTTCAACAGATTCTCTGCTTAAGCCCAAGGTAGCAGCTGAACAGGTGGACTTGTCCTACTCTAGACTCTGACATAGCTCCTATATACCTCAAGCAAAAGTTCCAAATCAGTATAGCTGAACCTGCTACCTCCTCAGCAACCACTCAAAACATTCTTGTTAATGGGTGTGCAGAGAACGCAGTGCCTTTCTAATTCACACTAAATTTTCATCCTGTAAGAGACGTCACTTAAAGCTATGTCTACTCTACACATTTGAGGTGGTGATAATCTTACCTTATGCTTGCCTTGCTGATTTACTATTTGCATCCTATTCAAAATAAATGTAGTATTAGCTATAGAAGCTTTCTCCACGTTCAGTATTGGAGTTGGTAGAAAACAGAAATGTTTTTTCTCTCATGAGACTATCAGACAGCTTGGATAAACTGCACTTTTGAAGAAATATGATTAGGACTGGCCATGCGCTTATGAAATCTTGTGCTACAAGCTTTTTAGCAAAAACGTAGCAGGCTTAGCACAAATACAGCCACTTTCCCTGTGGAGTTAACAGTTCTAAGCCGGCTGTGCCCACTACCCTTGGATTCTGCATAAGCTTTCCTGTATAGAGACTAGACAGTCCTTTAAACTCTTGTTTTTCCTGTTATCTTAACCTTACTGTTGCACCATTTAGGAAAGCTTGACTTGCTGCACAGCTTGCTTTAGTAGAAGTCCAGTGAGTAGTAGTACATGACCTAAAATCTGTGTTCTTTTTCAGGCTGAGCCTCTAGTTGTTGATCTTAAGAACCTCTTCCAACTAATATATAATATGAAGAAGAAGGAAGAAGACGACAAGAAAAAGGTGAGTAAAGTTACAGAAACTGCATTAGTCTGCATAGAAATAAAGCTTGCTTCAGCTTTGGCTTGACTTTTGGGCTCTTGACACGGAGGTCTGTCTAAATCCAGGATCCCTTGAAGCTATTGGTTAGTAGTTGTACCAGCAGCTTGATTATCTCCTACATCTGGTAAGCTCTCCAAAGTAAGGCTTTGGATATTCTACATGATATCTAGGTACTAAAAGCCTTCTTTTCTTTAGAGTGAAGAAGCAAGTAAGACTGAGGTAAGCCACTCCAACTCAGTGTCACTTGATTAGGGATGCTGCTACAACACAACTAGCTGTGACCTTCTTTATACTGCCAGCATTATGGAGGCAATGTCAGATGCCCGATTACATTGAAATTGGAGTGAAGAGGCCTACAGAACTAATACGAGTATTAATCTCGCTCGTACTTCCTCTTTCCATCACTTGTTCTTTGAAGACTGCAAGACCCTTGCTTAAGGGAAGTTTTGATATTCCAATTATTGCTGACACTGTTACCTGTCTATTACAGAATGGTAGCGAAGCACTCCCTGCTGATCAAGCTGAAAAAGCGAAACTGGTAGGTTAAATTTTAGAACTTTATGCTAATGCCTTTAAGGAGTTCATAACTGTCTCCACACTGTATAGGAAATGCAGTATTTATAGATGTGTTTACAGTAGATATGCATAATGCTTGATTCCTGCTCTTGCAAGAACACTAACAGATATCAATTCTTTCAATATTTCTGGCTCCAAGGGAGATGACCAGATGGACTTGTTTGGGGATATGTCAACACCTCCTGACATGAGCAGTCCCACAGTAAGTAGAATCTAGCTTAGCTGTCTTAGCTTTTGCTTTGAGAGCAAATTTAGTCCTAGTAATAAGATCTATTTTTACTTTGTTAGTCCTGGTTTCTAATTTCATTGAGACATCTGTCTAGTGGTCATAAGTGTACTAGTGTCTTAGGGCTATAATAGTATTTACTTACTAACTAGAGTAGCTAATGCAATTCTTAACCAGCAGAGTTTGCTTGACATTCTGTGACAGAGATAATCCTGTATTGTCAGTCATAAACCATAGAATGGGTTTAGGTTGGAAACTCGAAAGATCATCCTGTTTCAGTCCCCCTTGGGTTACCTTCCACTAGACCAGGTTGCTCAAAGCCCCATCCAACCTGGCCTTAAACACCTCCAGGGAAGGGGCATCCACAGCTTCTCTAGGCAACCTGTGTCAGTATCTCACTGCATTCACAATAAAGAATTCCTTCCTAACACCCAGCCTACATCTACCCTCTTTCAGTTTAAAACCATTACCCCTCATGCTATCACTACACTCCCTGATAAGAGTCCCTCCCCAGCTTTCTTGTAAGCCCTCTTTAAATACTGGAAGGCTGCTCTAAGGTCTCCCTGGAGCCTTCTCTTCTCCTATGCTAAACAACTCCAACTATCTTAGTCTGTTCTCACAGTGGAGGTGCTCCAGCCCCCTAATCATCTTCATGGTCCTCCTCAGGATCCACTCAAGCAAGTCCATGTCTGTCTTATGCTGGGGTCCCCAGAGTTGAAGGCAGTACTGCAGGGGGGATCTTGCCAGAGCGGGATAGGAAGGCAGATTCACCTCCCTTGACCTGCTGGTCACGGTGATTTTGATGCAGCTCAGGATGCAATTGGCTTTTCTGGGCTGTGAGTGCACATTGCTGGGTCATGTCCAGCTTTCCATCCACCATGACCCCCAAGTGCTTATCCACAGGGCTGCTCTCAATCCACTCATTGCCTAGCCTGTATCCATCTTTGGCATTGCCCTGACCCAGATGCAAGACCTTGCACTTGACTTTGTTGAACTTCATGAGGTTCGCACAGGCCCTCCTCTCTAGTCAGATGTCTTAGAAGTATGAACTAGCAGCACTTGCCTTTGCTATAGGAACTATTACAGAAACTCTCCTAAAGACCTTTAAAGCTAAAGCTTATTTCAAGGACAAGCGAATCCTTAAGTCACACGGAGTGGCCTCCTGACTGTTCTAGAAGAGTAGCCCTAGCTCAAGATGTGGCCTAACTCCACAAAAGTATGCATCAACCTTGTCATAGCTCAGTATGACCCCCAAAATCCTACCAGTTTATTCTGGCACTGTAAGCCACCATCAGTCATGACACAATTGCTGCTATCAATCCAGCTAGTGACCAAGTCTTACTTTTCTTCTGCCTGCTTGGTGGAGAGGTGGCACGTTAACATCTTTTACCAGCAAATAGCTGTCCAATCTTACGCTGAGACTGCAACTTGAAGTCACACTACTAAAGCAGTGTGTTTTCATAACTTGTCGAAACAAAGCACTAGAACTCAAACAGGGTTTCTTGACTTAAGTGAAAGCCTAGGTATAATTAGTCCTTCATGACTCTACAGTCTCTAGGCTGTAGAACAAGCATCTAGTATTTAACTACGGGATCTTAAAACAGGTGCTTCTAACACTGACTTTCTGAAACTCAGTAGCTGTGATCTGAACACAGCCAGCAGTGCTTGGATGAAGATTACATTACAAGGTGAAGCTTTAGGGCAACTTCATTGTGACACTGAATACATATTAGTATAATGTATTGGATACTAGGATCTCTCCTTTTGCAGCTGTTTTCCTTGAGCTTGAGTACTGTGCAGCAAGTCCTACACAAAACTAACTTTATTTTTCTTTCTGAACAAATAGGAAGCTAAAGAGATTCTGTTAGTGGATCTAAATTCTGAAATTGAGACCAAACAGACTTTTACAAAAGAGGATCTCTTCTTGAATGGCATCACAGGCTCTACGCCACTACCAAAGCCACAGCTACACTCCTTGCCTGAGAATTCTTTCTCTACCTATCTCAGCTTCTTTCCCACACCTAATCCAGACCCTTTCAGTGATGATCCATTCACACAGCCAGACCAATCTGCACCACCTTCATTTGATTCTCTAAAATCTGCTGAGCAGAAGGAAGGTCTGAGTACCTTGACACCGGTGGATAATGGTGCTTCAAATGGTGATACTAACTACTTTGAACAGTTTGACCAGATTTCTAATAGAACTGGCAAACAAGAAGCACTAACAAGCCAGTGGCCACTTGAGAGTAAGTTGCCTGCAGCAAGAATTCCAAATGGAGTACCAGAGAGAGAACAGAATGGCTTTCTTAAAGCCCCATCAAACCTGTTTGTGGAAGGTCCTTCCAAAGGAGTACCTCTGCAGAATGGAGTAACACTGGATCCTGAAAGCAATATCCAGCTCATGTCACATGAGTCTATAACAATTAGCCCACCACCACAAAGTTCCAAGCCAGGAAGAGGAAGGAGGTCTGTCAAGGTGAACAATGTTCAAGTAACTGATATGCATGCTCTTACTTAAAGAAGCTTTTCCTTCTTCATACTGTGTAACTAGCTAAATAGCTTCACAATAAATCTACTTCTATCTTTACCTGCTAAGCCTACTCTAACCACTCTGCAGCTGTGTACATTCTAACATTCATGAATGCTTTGTACTAGCTATGGTCACTAAATTATATACTCTCTTCTTTAATGCTGCCATACTTCTGTAAAGGTCTGGTAAGTATGCTGCTATGTATATTGACACTTGATATAATGCCAGAACCTGTTACGATAGCTGTATGCCCATCAACTTGTGATTTCATAACGATGAGGTACTAGAACTAGCTTAGAGAAACCTATGTAGTTTCTTAGTACCTGCCTACTAAGGGCAATCTCAACAGCTTGCCTGATTAGGCACAGGGTGCCTCTGGGTCAGCTGCATTTGTGGGGGGCAGAAGGAAGCTTATTATAATAGCAACTAATTCAGTCACTTTAAGTCTTATTCTTCTGCTGTTGACTTGTGACTACTATATATTATACCTACTTAATGCCATGCATCTCAGTAAGCATGAACAGAATGATGAAGTTTGAAACTCTTATACTTGGTCTCTAAAGGATACATCAAAGCTCCCTGCTCTGCTGTAGCTGAAATAAATAGCTCTGAACTAGGGAGTCTTGATTATCCTAGCATGTGTTTTGACATGCCATCTCACAAAGCTTTTTTTTTCTTTCTAGACTGCATCGAATGACTTACTCAGCTCAGACTTCTTTGTGCCAACTACAGAGAGCCTTAGCTTGAACTCAGTGGCACAAATGGGGCCTGTGCAAACTAGTGGACTGAACCTCTTCGAAACAAGTTCTACTACATTACCTTCATTGGCTTCTTTAGGTTAGTTCACAAAGTGAAGGCCTTGTTTCAGTCCAAGATATTTGCGAACACCAAAAGAGTGGTTCTGGTTGTCCTTTACTTCATGTGTAGTGCTGCACCCTTTCATCCATGTGCTATCTGCCCTGAACGATTAAGTTCTGTGAATAGAGGCCTAAGCTCTGCATCCTTAACTGGAACAGGGTTTTTTTGCTTAAAATTTGACAGCAGATTGCTGATTCAGGTATACAAGGTTCAAGTGAGCCAAGCACAACTTAAGAGGCTAGGGCAACACTGCTACAGAGTCTTAATAATTTACGTGGAAGTAACTATATGGCAAATGCATTTGTCACTTCTGTGCTAGGAGTATGTATGTTCCTCCTGTTATATCAACCTCAATTCTGTTCTTCCAGGACTGAAATGGAGCAAAGTTTTAAAAAAAAAAAAAAGAAAGTTAAGCCCTTTCTCCCCTCTCCTCCAACTGACTTGATTTTTTTAAGTGTAAATGAACAGATTTTTGCAAATTGTACATGAAAAATGTTTTGCTCAGCAGAATTGATATACTCTGCTTGAGCTCCTCATATCACTGAAGTGCTGTGTAACAACAATCTCCCCCCAGGTGGATTACCAGTAACTCCAGCACCATGGATTACACAGACACCCGCCTTCACTCAGGCTGCATCAGTATTTTGTGGGTCTATGATGCCTGCTCCACCTACAGGATTTACTCAAGCGCTTGCCTTTGGTACTCAAGCAGTGCCAAGCTGGAACCAGCCTACATCTTTTGGTGCAGCAGCCCCTCAGTCCTCTGGTATCTGGGTACAGCCAGCACAAGTTCAGTCTGGTTCATGGGCACAGCCATCCAGTGCCGTAAATCCCTTCCAGAGTAGTGTGTTCCCACCTTCAACACTGCCTACTCAGACACCATCTGTACTGCCCCCCATGTCAACAACTGGCCCACCTCAGCCACCACCTAGAACTGCACCTCAGAAGGAGCTATCGAAGAAAGAGAGTGATGCTTTTATTGCTCTGGATCCACTTGGTGATAAAGAGATGAAGGATGTCAAGGAAATGTTCAAAGACTTCCAGCTGACAAAGCCACCTGCAGTACCAGCAAGGAGAGGAGAGCAGCAAATCCTTTCAGGTGCCTCTGGAGCCTTCACTAATTATTTTAGTAGTAAAGTAGGCTTTCCTTAAGATAGTCCAGGTCATGATGACATGGAAACTAGCAAGCTGTCTGCCAAAATGGCTGGTAATTTTTTTTTTCCTGCTTGGACAGCTGCTCAGGGATTAGGATTGCTGACCACTAGTTTTTTCTGATAGAACTAAAAATTTGATTTAATGGTCACCGAAACAGGTGTCCCCTAATAATGCTACAGAATTGATCAACGTCAGTGGCCAAACACTGACACCTAGTGCCTAACTATTTGACTAGAATGAGGTAAACTAGGTCTCTACAATGTTAGAAGTTCCATGTAGCTTAAGTGTAGTAAGGGACAAGCTGGACATAAAACCATAAGGTCACTCAAAGCAACTTCCCTGTGGGGGTTTTTGTGTATCTAATTAGATGAGCTTTGGTGTTGCCATACAGGCAGAGCTGAGCACTTGTTAACGCTGTTAAGTGATTATAGTATTATGCCTCTTTTCCTTAGAACCACCAAAGCCTGTTCTCCAACAGAGTGTGCTGCCAGCTGAAGACCTGTTTGAAAGTCAGGCTGGAACAGACCTTTTCAGTGCCTCATTTGTAAGTACTAAAGAAAGAAACAAACAAAAAACCACACCCAAACCCCAACCTTTCTTTCTCTTTAACAACAGGGGTGCATGTGTGTGAGCAGCCCTGGCTTAGTTCTGGCTTTAGAGGTTGTGGAACAAAACTTCTTGCATGTCTGAGACTAATACTACATCTAACAGAGGGCATTTGTTGCAAGAAGGCTAACAAAGTATGATTCCATTTGGCTTGGTTCCATAACCAGTTCCCCTAGCAGGAAGTTCTTCAGTATCAGGAGCTTCTACAAAAGACTGTAAAATAATGTTGCTGAAGGTATTTTCCACTTTGGTTATATTTACCTTTCTGTGGAGTAGACTGCGCAACGCAGACTGTGAAGCTCTCTGGCTGAACAAATGGCAGGCTCCCATGTTCAGTACCCCCTGGAGTAGGAAGTGGCTTAACCACATCACTCCATTTGGGATACAGCACTTGAAGCCCATGGTGGAAACTCTGGATCAATTCCAGAATGCTGACTTAAGACATCTAGCATTTGGCTAAAACAGATCTCATCATGACTATGCTGGCTCAGCTCCAAATGAATGTTTAGTGAGTACACAGCTCCTCTGAAAGATAACTTCCCTCAGATTAGGATAACTGCTAACAAGGCTTTACAGCCCCTTTCTCTTGTTAAAGCACTACAGTTAATGTGTATTTAGCAGGGACTCTGCAGTATTCTTTCCAGAAGGTGTTTGGAATAGGAACTAGCTGACACAGCCATGCAGAGTAAACCTGGTGAACCCTGGAAATCTACTAATAGCTTATGATCTCTTTTTCCATAGAAGGAATCTCAGAAATCACTTTCTGGTCCTTTTGGCGGTCCTTTTGGCAACCCATTTGCATAGGCCAGGTAAGTCTTCCACTAATAAGAAAATCTACTTCATTCTCTGAAATTGATTCAGAAAACTTTTGGTAAGGCACTGGCTAAAAACTACACTAGCTTAACTTAAAGCTCCTCTGAAGTATGGGAAACAATTCCTAAAAGAACACTTCTGCTAGAGTATATCTACTCAGACTTGTACATAGCTGCATTCTGGCTAAGCCTAGCCAGCTTCACTTTCTTAGAAATAAAGATTTTATTCTTCCACAGACAAGTCTCAAGACCACAATAGATCTAGATTTCCAATCCTTGAGGAAAGTTAGAGTAAATATGTGCTTCAAAACTCAGAAGGGCTGACTAAATTCCTTCAGATATCTCTTTAGGAGAGTGTTAGCATACAGTGCCCCATACAGCTTTCTGAAGTTCAAACCTCTCAATAACTGAGGGTTTGTATTCTGGGTGAATCGGAATAAAAATAGAATAAGGTCTGTTATGAGAGCTTTTATTACTAGAAACTAATGTAACTCAAACTTTTGTACCATTGATTAGAGAACAGGAACTGTAAAACTAGCAGATCTATTCTTCTCCCTTACCTCTAAGTCTTCCCCTGAAATACTGTTTGGCTTCTAACGGAAGATAAGTGTTGCTATTTATTGCTTTAGTTTTATTCTCAGCGGCTTTAAACTAGCTTAAGCAATAAAACTATAACTTATAGCCGTCCTAACCCTAAGTCCTTTTCATCATACTAGGCATAGCCAGAAAAGACAGAATAACTGGACCTCTTCTCATCATGATTTTTCTACATGTTTCACTTTGCTGTCTGCCACTCTTGCTGCTGTTCCATGATGTCTGTCATCTAGAACACGTCCAAGCGGATTGAAATATGAACCCTCCAAGAACATGCTGTGAAGATGATAATTTGGGCCAAAGCAGATGGAGAGTTGGACTCCTGCTGGAGACCCAAATTCAAATTGGTGGATGTTAACTTTACTTTAGTTCTTTGCAATCTTCCACAGAAGAGCTTAGCAATATTAAGTCATATGTCTTTTAAACATGGTCACCACAATTCCTCTTTGTGTAGCACTTACTGTCCTAAAATACAGAAATTTCACTGGGGAAGAATTGTTGCACTCACATAAGGGAATTTAATGAGTAGTTGAAGTCCACACCTTAAATAACTAGGTCACTTGCCTGTTACCACAACAGCAGCCAGTTGTAAAGTTAAGTGGACACTACTCAAGTCTATTTAGTGACTGGACATAGACTTGGTCTCTGAGCCACAAAGGTGTAAATTGTATGGTAGGGCAAGGAAAAAAATCTAATACTTGTCTAATTAACTAACAGTAAAAGTATCATTCTGCCATAAATGTGTACTAAAGGGACCAGTTGTGAGATCCAACAGAACTGCTGGAGTCCTGAGTACTAGAGGCCTACACTGTAGGGTCAGATAAGCTGCAGAACTTCTTGCAGAACACTGAAGTAGTCATGGACATTAGCTGTTGTCTTGGTGCCAATATGTTTTTTTTCAGGGAGGGAAATCTACTAGGATTACTTCTCTATTAAGGTGGCTTGGCAGACAAACAGAACAAGCAGATAGAATTCTTGTGTATATCTTGGTGAACATCCCTAATGTTGCTCAGTTTGGATTGTCATATGGTGTGGTGTGGCATGTTTCCAGTATATTCAGTAAGACAATCATGGCTTAACTCCATGCCTAGATTATTTGTGAACAGATGCACCACCTCTGTACCACTAATGTGAGGTAGTTCTCCATCTCTTGAAAACTGTACCTTTTCTAAAAACTCTCTTTACTAACAGATCTTTAAATCAATTTGTTATAACTGACTGTAATGGCTACTTTCTCGGCCAGTGGGGATGACCGATGTGTCGGAGGTTTTTCTGTTAATACTAAGTATAAACTTGAAATAGCATTGTTAAATCAAGTGCCTAAGTAGTTGCTGAACTGGAGAGCTAAGAAAGTCAACTTGAATACCGCCTTAGTACACAATTCAGCCAGTCATGCAATTAGTCTTGTATATAAACCTCTCTTGCACTTTCTCTAATGCAAAAAAGCTATGAATTTAAGTATTTGTCTCAAATTGGAAATGTAGAAACTTATGGATGTTACACTGTTATGTGAAACTGTAGTATCTCAAGTGATGTTACCTAATGACATTAAACAGAAGCAACTCTTCATACCAAACAAACATCAGTGTGGCTGTTGATTCTGTCCTCTAACTCAGTTAGGAGTTCAGAGCCTGCTAAGAATTGTTTCTCACTATAGCTGTCTGATAGCAAGGTCTTAGGTCTTTCTGCAGCTTCTTGCATCAGGCCTGTTCAACAAATGCTGTCCCACAGTAAAAAAAATTAAATTCCCAGCTGACTTAGTAAACTGTTACTAGAAGCTTGTCCCATTAGCTGCTCAGCCTGAGTTTGCTGCTACTAAAGATGCTTTCTTGCTCCCTTCTGCAGGGCCATGGGAGCTGGGTACTTAAATTGCATTACATTCAGAAATTCCATCAACTGAACTTGTCTATTCCAACTTTGCAGGAGGTCTAAACTGATGCTGGGAAAACTAAATTAGAACACTTAGCTCATGTTCAGAACAAATTTTACAACTACTTTAATGCAGATGGCTAAAAAAATAAATCCATTAGAAAGTTTGTTTTAGACTCGCCTTTAGTACTGGAGACAGACCTGTAACTGTCAGTCTGATGTATCACTGAATAAAGGGAATGGGTGCTTGCTTGCTTACCTTTAATAACCTTTGATTCATATGGTTAAGGAACCGAAAACAACTCATTGAAAGGGAGTTGGTATCCAGCTTGAAGTATAGGTAATATGGTGCTTCACATAGACTTATTGATTATTACTTTTTTTTACTTCTTTTTTGGCTGCATGGCATATAGGTCATATGGTGCTTCACATAGACTTATTATTATTTTTTTTTTACTTCTTTTTTGGCTGCATGGCAGCATGCAATTTAGTACTCAAAGATCTCATTAGAACTAAAAAAAAAAATTGACTGTCTTGGTGCTTGAGTGAAGGAATATGTTTACCAGCATTTGAGTTAAGCATCTAAATGACCATTTGCTAGTCAAGCTGAAATTAACAGTCCTATGCTGGAGTTTTGAAATAGCCGTCAGGATAATCACTTGGAGCTGGTGAGCAGGACACCTTACAAGCTGGCCAAAGATGCTCGCTGGTCTGCTAGATTAGTTTGAATAGCTCTTTACTCTGATCCAGTCTGCCTTGAAGAATCGTGAACTGTGGTGGTGTTTTAGCATCAGTTGAAGCAAGTATGATGAAACAATAAAATACCACAAGTGTCTGTCTTGCATTCTTGCTCAACAAATGAGTTTAGTGCAACTGGACTCATGAAGCTTGACTGAGGCTACATCAAATTTAAGTTCCTCTAAATGAAACCATCCCAAACTAAGGATTGAATAGGGGAGAAAATTGCCTGCCCTATTGTACACCCTCCCCTCTCCCTAGCACAAAAATGAGAGAACAGAAAAATTTAAAAGGTTTTTTTCTTTTTAGTTAACCATGGTAATTTGGAATATCCTTATACTAGATCATTATTTTAATCTTGTATCCAGATACTTAATTCTTAACTGCTAAACAGCAGATTATTTATGAGTTAGTTCTCTCTTGTGACTGTGTCCAACACATGATGCCTTAAACCTGGATTACAGCAAACCACTGAATAGGAATGCCCTTCTAAAGAGCTAGCTTGTGAGTTTGGGTTTTGGTGACAGAGTGAAAGCTAGAAGAGTTTGTCTCCTTCAAAATAACAAAAAATTGTGTGGGTTTGTTTTTTCATATTGGCTGGGAGAGGAAGAACAAGGAAACTTGGGACTTTATTCCTTCAATACTCCAAATGAGGATTCCAAAGGTGTTAGATGCTGAACTTGCCTTTGTAAACAGCTCTGCTTTAGGAACTATTTGTTCCTTAGATGAGTCACTGCTATGACAGCTTTTTACTAAGAAGTTAACTGTTCTCTAATTAAATAGAAAATGTCCTTCCCATATTTAAAAGATACTAGTAAACAAAAATAGTTTCAAGACTAAAACCAAACCATTTTACACTATTTGCTGGTCTCCATGCAGGAAAAAGTGGAATTTTCTGAAAAGTGGACTTCAGAGCACTTACCGTAAGGCAGTTTTGGCCAGTAACCAGCGTTTTTCAATAAGCACTGCTTTTTGTTTGTTCTCCTGGTAATAAATAACAAAGGAACAAATAAAGAAATTACAAATTCAGTCATGGCAATTCTTGTCTATTCAGCTACAAAATGAGAAGCATGCATATTATCCTGCAGCTTATATCCATACTATGCAATTTAGAGATGGCTGCCTCACTTCTGGGGGAAGACAGAAGGTAAGTGTCCTTGATCTTCTGCAGATGTCTATACTGTTTTATTTCTTCAATAAACAGGGCATAGACCTCCAATGCAGATATTTCTAATGGTAGCTTGCTCAGATATCCAATGAAAAAGGAAATTACTTCTTGACATATTTCAGGGAGTCAGACAGAAATAGTTTATCCATTTATTTTGGATGTATGTGGCACAAGAAAGGTGACTGAAAGCAGTTGAAGCCATGTTCTTGCAGGGAGGTGGAACTCAGGCAACTGTTTTCAACTGCATGCTGTGTGAAAATAGAATCTAATCTCAATATGTTTCTTTCTGAAAAGGCACAATTTTATGCTGGCAGTACTTCTATTCCTATTTAAGGTCTCCTAGACTGCCTATTTTTAATTATTTGGAAACATTACCTTTGTTTTTTCACTGTAAGTCTCACTAGAGAATTAAAGGCTTAGTCCCTACAAAAATGTTACGGGAAAATAACTAGAGTTACACTACCAGAAATAGAGCTGCCTAGTCTATATGTCATTTATGAAAACGTTCAGTACTAAGTAGTGAAACAATGTGAGTCTCATAATAGATATATGTACATTAAGATTAAATTGGGATCTATCTGCTTTAAGACTTAAATTGCAGTATGTGAAGCATTTTGTGATGACATGCGAATACCATCTGAATGACCAAGTATTGCCTCTTCACTTGTATCTAGGCCTGAGGGTGACTGCTGCTATTATTGCTTGAAATACCTGAGCAGACCTTGAAGAATAGCCTCCAAAACTATAAAGATTGCTGCTTCTCTAACTCCTTATGTTTTGGCGGTTATTATTATTTTGGTATTCAGATCCAATTAAAGCACAGGTTTGATATATTCAGTTAGAAACAGTCCATCCAGAAGATACGATTATTATAGAGTCCATAGCAGGCAATGTGTGCCAGCAGCTTGACTTCACATCATACGAAAGACTATGCAGCTTCATGATGGTGTTAGCAATGACAGTTGGCAAAATTATGCCCTCAGGTCATAATTGCTGAAGCTGTGTGGCCTGAGGGTGTACAAACTGTATTGTGCAATCCAAGACAAGGTACAAGCAATGTTGTACTGATTGTGAAACTGCTTTTCCTTTCCAAAGACCACACATCCCTCAAGGGCATCTAAGAGTTCCCACTCCTACTGTCTTTAAGGACAACCTGTCAGTCTTCAACCCAAGATGTCAGAACAGATGATGTTACTCAGAGGTTTAAAGTCCTGCATCAGTAAGGAGAAGGAAAGATCATATATGCACCCATCTTTCTAGATACAGGAAGGAACAAGCTCTTTCTCATCCATTTGCCAGACCAGTAGATTTTCATTTCTTCCCTCTGTTGATGTTACTGTCATGCAGAGTGGTGGGAAAATATTTAATAGAATACGGTACAGCAACTTTTTAAAGCATTGTCTGCTTGCTATGAAGTTACAGTGAATTGTAGTATTGCTGGAGTATTTGTAGGATGAGATGATTACAGGCAAAGCAGTTGTTTTTGAGGAGGCTGGAGGGCTACATCAAACTTCAAATACAATACAACTTTCCAGAATTTCACAAAACCGTAGAATACATTGAAAAGTCTAGGCTGGAAGGAACCTCTGGAGATCTTGTGCAATATTCTGTTCAAAGCAGAGCCTTAGATTAGGTTATCCAGGAGTCCATTCAAACAGTCTTGAATATTTCCAGTGAGAGACATTCTACCATTTCCCTGAGTAACCTATTCCAATGTTTAATTGTTCTCATCTCTCTCATATTCAGATGGCATGTCCCCTGACCTTCTGTATGGTGCCTCTGTCTTCTACAGAACTACCTTCTAGGACATAGCATTTTCTGTAGAAGTTTCTAAGAGATGCTGTATACTTTTTTCTTTTTCTTTCTTATTCTTGAGTTATAAACCTTAATACAACAGAGGGTGAGCATGACAGCAGTGTGGTGGAATTATAATTTCAAAAATCTGTATCAGTTCCCAAGCTGAAGTATTGTTCTGATGTATGTAAGCATGTATGCTTGGTCAATATTCGAAATACACACACTTTGCAGAGTGGTTTGAGATCTGTAAACCTCATCAACACTGGAGAAAGAATGCTGGCCCCTAAGTGGGTGTATGAAAGTAGAAAAGGTTCAGATTACAAGTACCATAATGTATCTAATCACAATCTTTCAGGGTCAGAGCAGAGGCAGCTGAACCATTACCCTGCTCCTGATAGTGATCATTAAAGGATGCTTAGGGAGAAGGATAAGAACAAGGCAGGCAGGTATTCAGTGCCATCTCCCAAGTTCCCAGGACTTTCGGTTGCCAACCAGTGGGTTATTAATTTAGGTGCTCAGACTCCACCAGAGAATTAGTGAAAGCGAATTCTGTGTAAAATGGAGTTTTCACAAGGTTGGATCTGCACGCTCTATCAAGTACCCCAATTCCTTGTGTCAGGCACACACCAAGGCTTCACACTTCCCTAACAGCTAAGAGTTTGGGAGGTCCCTATTGTATGGAGAGAATTCTTAATTCTTTATCTCATTTCTGCTGTCCAGATATTGGGCATACTTGTGCTTTTCCTTGTTTCCTTTTTTTCAGAATCCCACCTGTTAAAAGTGATATCCTCAGCCAAGGGTCCATTTACTGCAGGCCCTAGCTTGAGGTCAGGAGACTTCTTGGAAGAGAATTGTTTAGGAGCAGCAGGCAAGACAGTGGGAATGTGTGATACAGATACTTCCAGCAGCAGCTGTGGTGCGTGTTTACTGCTGGTGTGGGTGACAGTGGAACGTCTGAGGCATCAGAGCCAGTCAGGGTCAGCTGAGTGTACAAAACGTTGCACAACAACCCTGTAATCCCTGAGCTGTTTAAAATTCAAAGCTGGAAAGAGACATAGGTCAATTCAGCATCTCAATAACAACTTACTACGTATGTAACCTGAACATACAATAAATGGCACCAGAAAGCTGAACCAACTGGTATATCTTCCTTGTCCAAACTGCACATTTCTCAATCTTGTGGAATCAGGTCACATTTGTTTGGACTCCTGACATATTTGTACAAGGGAAGGGGGTCAAAGATAGGAGGGCAAGGCCCCGCTCGCAATGAAAGCCCATACATCACACTGCGGGAGCTGCAGGTCTACCAAATGGCTAGGCTCAGCAGAGAAGATCCCATTGTAAAGCAGAGGCAGCAACATTAACATGGAGAGGTGCAAAGACAGAATTTTCACAGTGGATGAATACTCAGCATCGAAGGCCAAATTGGAATAAATTACAGAGAGCAAACCAGGCAAATTAGACTTCAATGCTCCTGCATTCCTCTGCTTTCCAGCATTGTTACTTGTGAAGACAAGGTCATCAGTAAACTATTGGCCTTGGTTTTTAAAATTAACAAATAATCCTAGAGTGCATCAGTTTTTAATGTCTAACTGGGGGTGCTTTAAAGAAACTCAATTACTATAAATTGATGGCCTCTCACTTACTGAGAGCTGGGAATTTCATGGTATTTAAAACTGGGCACAAAAATGAAGAGTCATTCTAGAAAATATAGGCCTAACTGGCAAAGTATTCAACTTGGCAAGATGAAAAATACTTAGATAGCTAAACACTCGTCTGTTTTTTCCAAGTATGTAAGTTAGCCTATTAGCAAATAATACCTTTATTTATGAGCCTTCTTTCAACTCAGCATTTAAACTGGTATCTAGGCTTAAGGGCAACCCCATTAAAGTTAATAAGCTAAAAAATCACAAAGATATGTACTGAAGTGCTACGTCTATTTGAGATGTGCTGCTGTGCCTTTCTATTCAGCATTAAGTGTGGGGAACACAGCCACTGTCTGAATAGGGGAACTGCAGATTTCCCTGTGCATTATTGTCTGATTTTCTTCAATAACATGATCCACCAGAAGAGCATTAGTACACACAAAGGTCTAAAAAAGGGTAAAAGAGCTGGCTTATTAGATCTTCCAAGTTTTTTAATGTAATTTTAAACCACCAAAGAATTTAAGATTAGGGAGCTGCTTACACACCTAAGTACCAAGTACTGCTCTGAAAGTGAAGCAGAAAACAGGTGAAGATGCTTCCGAAATATTAGTCTATGGTTTAAATACAAACTCACATGTGATTTTAGTGTACTGCCCAGGACTGTATTGGAATGTTTTGTTTGACAGCTCTTCAGAAAAAGCTTTCCACAGGGGAACAAGAGAACTGAATGCTCCATCTCCAATAGATTGTAAGCTGAGCAGCTGGAGCACGTGGGGGCCCTGCGACCCATGCACCTACCAAAGGGTAAGCTATAGTTGGAAGTCTTTTTAGTTTTGTTTTGTTGATAGAAATTATCTATTTCAGCCATGAAGATGTTTATATTAAGAACATTACTTTTCAATATATTTTCCCTTTTTAAATAAAAAGCAATTTTTTTTCAAAAGCAGATTTTTATTTTCTTAGGGGAGTTCTTATGAGACTTCAAAGAAATGAAAGATTTAAAAGCATACAAAATATATGTGATGCATTTCTTCCCTGGACTGAAAATAATGGAAGCAGGGAGATAAACTAAATAGTGAAAAATAAGCATCTCTACATCCTTGCTAAGACATTATTATTAATTCAATGTTCCTGGACACTTTTTTTACACCATGAGCTGTGCCTATGGGTTTTCAACCAAAAATTTCACCAAAGATGCTTCATTTTGAAAAGTTCTAAGTTCAGCTGGAAATCCTTCGGTTCTGGTAGTTCTCTTTTCTCTCTAAGAAATGCTAATAGTATTATTTATCTTTCAAGTTTCGCTCTAGACATATTGAAAGATTTGGACAATTTGGTGGAACAGCATGCCTGGAGACCTTAGGAGACACACAAAGCTGTAAAACCAGCCAAGTCTGTCCTGAAGAACCAGAACCAGACTGTGGTACTGACTTTCAATGCAATTCTGGTAGGTTTTGGTTTTGTGCCATAGCAAGTTATGCAATAACTCAGGAAACCATGTTTTACTTAGTTCTGTGAAGAAGTTAAATCAGTTTCCATTGAAAACAAAATACATACACAAAAAGAGAGATATGCTTCAATGCTTTTCTACTTGGGGATGATTTCCGAAGCAGTGCCTTATTGCTAGTGTTTAAAGACAGTCCCCGGTGTGTAGGCAGGTGGGTTGCAAAGCCATAACACCAAAACCACAGCATGAACAATGCTTGAGAAGGGATACGTTCTTCTCATCTCCCATTACAATTTTCTTCTAGTTTAAATTCTTCTCCTGTAATTTCTACTTCATAATTAAAAGCTGACCATACTCTGAGTGTCTTTTCTTCTAGCACAACTGCTCCACCTGCTACAGAATCACTATGTTTATGAAAAATCACTGGGAAAAACCAGGACTGAAGGAATTTTAACAAAATGGATAGGGAGGTTTATTGACTGAAGTAGTATGATAGTTGCTAGCTGGAGACCAGGATGCTTCTAGATCTAAAGACGTAAATTTGTAAAGTAATACACGCATGGAATATGAATGAATATAATGTTCAAGATTCATCATAAATCAAAATAAAACAGGAAAAGTTAATGGTAATAAAACTAGTCAAAAACAGAAAAGAAAAGATAATAAGTGAATTTTGAGTGCCAAACCATTGTCAGTATTGTCTCTATCTGAAATACTGTGAAGTGCAAGTAAAGGAAAATTAGAAAGTATGTTTAACTACTAGTTCACAGCCATTGTGTGGCTCTTACAGGTGAAGCAGTTGATATGAATAACTGCTATTTTATTGTGCTACGGCTAAATTTACCCCAAATCTTTAAATTCTATAGAAAAAAAAAGATCAGTCTTTGTAAAACCTGTGATATGCAACCTCAGGAGAATTACTACTCCATTGTTGCTTCGGAACAAAAATCACTGTAGTTTTGGACACTACAATGTCTATATTATTCAAATAATACAGTCCAAATAGAAACAATTTAAACAATTTAGAAAGAATTCTTTGTTGATATTGAATTACTATTTTTCTGTATCCTCTTAATACAAGTTTTCTAAAAACCCACTAATAACCAAAGATTAACATAGAAACAACCACAGGAAGTAACAACTTTCTGCAAATGACAGCAGTTCTCCTGTCACTTTTCTTAGCCATCCTAGCTAACTCATAAGTAAATATGGTAGTATGGGGTTTTTTTTACATTTGAAGGAGGCAGGGTGTGGGACTTGAGTTCCTTGTGACAATAATAGAAAATATATGAAGATTAAGATCTCAATAAAGAGTAGCTGGGCGTGTAATTTAAAGTCCATCTTGGGGAAAAAAAAATGCATTCATTTAATGTTTTATTCTTTGATTAGGTCGATGTATAAAGCGACGACTTGTGTGTAATGTAGATAATGACTGTGGAGACTTTTCTGATGAAGATAATTGTGAATCCGAGCCGCGATCACCATGCCGTAACCATGATATTGATGTGTCTGAAGTTGGTAGGACCGCAGGGCAAGGGTATGTAATGAGGGAAAAAAGTAGTACTGGGCCTTGTGAAGAGTCCAGGTCTGTCTCCAAAGCCAGCTGAAAACACTGGAGCACACTTCAGTGGAATGTGAATCATGTTCACATTCGTATTCAGAAATGCTACACAGCTTTTGGTAACTATAATTTTGTATACTCGGGGAGAATAAAATATTTATAGACAGGGTAAATCAATCAGTATGTTACTACACAGAATCATATATAGATGTTACACGAATATACTTACAATACTCATTTAAATGTAAAGCTTATAGATATATAGATATGTTTCAAGTGATATTTCATAACGAATCAGCCATTCCCAATTACTTTATTAACATGCATATCTAAAAGTGAGAAAATATATCGATTATTTATACAATGGGATGCCTTACTGCAAAAACACTCTGCCTACACCTTTTTTCCTGGATTGCATTCTTCACTTCCCAGATCTTCATTGTTTACAGGAGTTTTCATCTTTAATCTAAGTCGAAAATTAATCTTTCTACTCTCAGCTCCTGGATTTCTTTTATTTCAAAGAAAAAGTGCGACATGCTCTTTATCGAGCTAGACGGCAGCCATCCAAACGGGAACAGATGGAAATGACAGTACACCACAGCACCACCTTGTGTTTAAATGAAAAGGATGCATTCTGTTCATTTAATTTGGGTAACAGTATTACCGCACAAGAGCAAAAATGCTGCTCTGGTAGCATGGAGAAGTAGGCCGGGTACTTAGGCATTTTTAGAAGTAGCTTCTTCATTATTTCTATTATAATCTATCACTAAAATCTTTCACGAGAGAATGTTGTATAGATGTGCAGTAGTGACACTGGTGACTTTGATGATTTGGTAACCACTTTCTATACTCAGGTATACGGACGTATCAGCCATAAATATTGGAAACACTGAAAAGATTCAAATCTATGAAACAGATATAGAAGAACAAAAAAAAAATGATACAGAATCTTCCAAGGAGCAGTTATTTTTGGAAGTATCTTTTGTACGTTGGTATGTAGATGCTCAGAGCTGTACAGCCGATATGCCCACTTCTGTGGATTTGTAATGGTTCAGATTTCCTCTCCTCTGCTCCAGGGAATGCTATTACTCCACCACCTTACACCCTGTGAGAAAAGACAATGCTAGGAGTAGCTGTATATCCCTTCTGCAGATTTGACAGATCTTGTACACACTCGATACCAAAGTTCCTACTAGCAAACTAATACAAGTTATGAGAAAAACTTGTTAAAAATAGCTGTTGAGATGCCTCTTATAGGTTTAAAAGGAATGCCTTCTCACAAATACATTGGTCAGGAAGAAATTATTTTTACCTCCTTTTATTCCTAAGGTTCTCACTGTGTTTGATGTTTAATATCTATCTTTTATTTGTTTATTTCTCATACATGGCCCTTAAAGTGCTTTACGGAAGATGTATCATTATCTCTCTGTCACACAGATGAGAGGACCACAAGAGCTGAGGCAACCTGCTGTGGATGAAGCAAGATTCAGTTATACAGCTGTAGACTTCATTGCTTACAGAATCTGATTTTTACCAGTAATAACACCATTGTCTACAGGCTACGGGTGCTGACACCTCCTTTTTTGAAGCGCAACCTCTCTTGTGTTTCTCTTGTAGAATCAATGTTTTAGGGATGCAGCCAATGGCCAGCCCATTTGACAATGACTTTTTCAACGGTCACTGTGAAAGGGTGCGTGATGGAAACACACGGACATACTACCGCAAGCCGTGGAATGTGGGTGTTCTCACTTACGATGTAAGTTTAAGTCCTTCTGTGCAAACTTGGATGTGTTTCACTGAATGCTGAATCCTGACATCCCCTTGGAAGACTCAGCGTATCTCTTGAGTCAGGTAGCAGCAGCTTTTTAACATCAAGCTTTCAATAAAGTCCCATGGAAACAGGTTATGTTATCATTTGTTTTAGCAGTTAAGCTCAGTTGTGCCAGATAAATTCCCACATGTTCATTGCTGCACCTGTGCCTGGGAAATGAAACTTATCTTTCTGGAATGTTTACAATATAAGCAGATGAGACAAACAGGAGATGTACAGAAGGGAACATGATACCTAACTTTCACTGGCTAGACCAGCAATCAAGCTACTTTTTCAAGGACACAAAAAAGACATTGATTAAAAGGCAGAAATAATATTCTGATAGTCTAGTCCTGCTTGGGTTTTCTAATCAGTGATGACTTTCTCTGTCCCACTGAAAAAAAATCTAATAGGCTTTTGAGATTCAGATTATGAATCCAGTGAGGTTTGAACACTAAGAATGTGGATGATCTTAGGAACATCAATGTCAGATGCATTTCAGAAATCAAAGTAGTATTTTACTTACCAAATTCTCTGCCTATCACTGTAAGTAGGAACTTCATAGAACAATTACAAGTTAAACCAGATCCTGTCCAAAATGAGTATATCTGACCCAGAGATCATTGCTCATATTTTATTTTGATGTGTAACCATTTCAGATACAAAAACTCTATGTTCTGCTAAAGTATACAAAAATAAGCAACAATGAAATAGGTATTCTGAATTAGCTATTGTCTGCTATAAGAAAAGAAAGCAAAATCATAATTCTGATTCTTTTCAGATGTTGAGACCTATTAGCAAATCTTGTCTGTGTTCTAGGAAGGAGCTGGAGACTACTATTCCTTACTTGTAAAGGAACTGTTGACATACATAAATTACTTTGACAGTGTTACATGCTGAGATTTAACACCCACTGAAATATTGTCACTGCAGTTTTCTATTCACTTTTGAACCACAGAGCTGATCCAGATGAAGTGGTTTGGGGAGAGAGGGGTATTTTCATTTGTCTTCCTTTAAAAGAAAAGGACCCGTAAGAAAATCTATTGCTCAGTTACGTAAAACATGCAATTTTAAAAGTGCTATGTAGATTTTTCTATTACTGTTTGGTTTGTTTTCTCATACAACCTTTTCATTATCTTTTCTAAGACAAAAGCAGACAAAACCTTCACATCTGTGTTCTACCATGATCGTGTAAAAATGTTACGAGAGGTTTACATAGAAAAACAAAAACACTTTAAAGCTGACCTGTCTCTGAAATACACTCCTACTGAAGGAAGTAACAAAAATGCTTCAGAAGGAAATTTCAAGTATCACTATAGCAAGAATTCAAGTTTAAGTTCTATCCTGAAAAGCTCCACAGAAAGGGTAAGTTTAATCGAGCTAAAAGTTTTAATGTAACCATTTTACAAATAGGAAAATTTACACCGTGTTAGAATAACTCAATATTAATCTTTCTGAGTATTCTAGTTGACTGCTGCTTTTCTGTCATTTATTCACAAAAATTAAATACCAGCAATATTAGGGTTAAGACTGCAGAAGTTGCCAAAGGGTAACCAAATGTAGCTACATTTTCCCACTGTTTACCCTTGACTAGAAACCACTCTCATCTTCAACAAGGGCTTGATGTTAGAAAGGGTCAAAGATGTCTGATCTCATCTTGATTAGAGAGCAGCTCTGATCTGGTGCAACGTGGGCAAATTAGATCAAGTCTTGGGATAAAAAGTTGCCACTGAGTAGGCCCACACTGGGTAAACACAAAATAGACATGTAGAATAATAGCTGAAAGGTCAGATCTCAGCCATTCAGGTATGTCTATACTAACAAACTAGACTGGGCTAAAACGCACAGGCATTAGCACTGGCACACGATAATCCGTAGTTTTACCAGCACATTGCCATGATTTCAGTCTGTGCCTCCTCTCATAAGCAATGTCCATCCTGTTGTGCCCTGCAGCAAGTTTGAAGGGAATATTCTCAGTAGGCAGTCTGGAGAAAGCAAGGCTAATTTAGGGTTGCACACAAGCCATAACATTCTATCTTCCCTTTGAGACAGACAAAAGGCCCTATCCCTTTTTATTTACTAGTAAAAAAGTAGCCTTAGCATCCAGTGAGGTCAAAGAGACAGAGACCACTGAAAGTGGTATTATACATGCTAGACATGGCCTAATCCAGCAGCTGGGTACTGGTGGAATTAACTGACCAGGTCATATATCCTTTCCCATCACATATGCCATAGTCTGTGATTGTGACATGCCATTATGTACATCAACTCCATAGTGCTGACGTACCACATGCAAGATAGAATAGCTCTGCCTCAGCTAATTCAATCTTTTAAGTTTCTTGTCAGCCTTGTTGTCTAGCACCCATTCAGAGCTCTGGAGATCAAATGGACATAAGGGAAAACTAATATAGCTTTTATAACTGATTAATTAAAATCATGCAAAAGAGAAAGGTCTGTACTATAAAGAGAAGCTGACATATAGCTCTGAATTTGTATTGGTATGAGTTTTCTTGGGATGGAAACGGACCATGTAAATCTGAAAGGATTCATCTACACAGACTCAAAAGATCAAGTTCTGTAGCTCAGGTTGTATTACAGGCTGCTCATAGCCTAGCAGCTTGTGATAAGAGTTTTGGCCTCAAATTCTTGCTTGGACATTAGTTCAGAAAATTGTTGTGTTCAGAGTTGTGATCCATCACCAGCACAGGTCTATCACTGTAAACTCACATTGCTGCAGGTTAGTGGAGTGGCAGTCCCTGGTCAAGAACTTTCCAGGGCTCACCTGCTACTCAAAGCCAGGAGCAGCCTGGGGACACCAGGAGACTAAGGGATTTTGTACATGCTGGATGGCAGGAATATTTGCACCTACAAAAATTTCTTCACAGAGATTTAGATGCCTGAAGATTTCTGCCCATCCTAAGCAGCATCTGAGTCAGCAGTTTAAGATCCTTTAAATGGTGCCAGCTAATGTGATGGTCAGTTCCTAAATCCCTTTTACATACCTCCTATTAGGCACTACTGTTAAGGGAGTCACGTAAGTACTGCAGAAAATAATGGGGTTTGGAAGGCATGTGTTTGCTTAGAGACTTAAGTGCAACTATTTCACAAGTTGTCATGTGTTATAGGCAGCAACTAGGTCCTAGTTTAGATTATGATATAAAACCATCTGCAGTGTAGGTCATGAAAATATCAGTAACTAAACATAGACTTAGAATGTATGCATGGGTCAAATGCCTCAAACAGATTTTTTGCTGATTAATTGCCATTTTATGATGTTATTTTGCTTTTTTTATTTTTAATTGGAGCTGTGCCCTTCCTTCTGACAGTCTGAGAATAACAGAGAAGTGATCCAAGAGAACTTAGTTCTGCTCTGACTATAAACAAAGATAAAACTCCAGTTCACCTCAGTGGGCAGCTTCTGTTATCTAGTGAGCCATGCAGAATTACTTTTCAATATTATGAAAATCAGAAAGGCACTTTCGGTAGATATTGTGCTTAAAAGGAACATCTTGTTGTCAAATAGATCACAAAGGTCTTGCTGAAATTAGTAAGGAGAGAGTTCTGCAGAACAGGAACAACTAAAATGATCTAAATTTCTTGCTGCTTCTTCAATTCAAATTGGAGAACTTTTAATTTGAATTAAACAGGTTTGTCACTGTTCCAAAAAGTTAGATTGAATGCGGTGTTTAAAAGTGCTACAGTTTCTTTACAAGTAAAATAGAACAGACTTTCCTGCTGTGCTGCATACCAGAATGGCACTCTCATCTGCTTTCTTCTCCCTGCATTCAGAATCAAACCTTTCTGCATGTGAAAGGAAAGATTCAGCTGGGAAGATTCCAAATGCGGAGTCGTGATGTCCGTCTCACAGATAGTTTCCTTGATGATCTAAACTTTCTGCCTGCTGAATATGATAAGGGGGAATATTTCAAATTCCTAGAAGATTATGGAACTCACTATGCTGTCTCTGGAACTGTAGGAGGAAAATATGAACTTGTGTACGTGCTGGATAATTACGCTATGTCTCGAATAGGTATGCATTTTGTTGGCCTTGCTATGGTATGCAGATTATCACCAAGTCTCCAGTCATGCAAAGAGATGTACGAGGATAAATTTGTGTATATGGAGCACTACCAAGAACAACACAGTTCTATGTGTGCTGCTTATGGCACATCTGTGTCATTGCAGAATTCTGTGAGTTCAACAGAGATGAGCATCAGTCTTTGTAACTTCCAGAATTATTTGAAGTCTGTATTTTAAGTTTGTAACTGAGAAAAAAAATCTTAAACAAACCTCTTCAAAGTATTAGCCATACTAATTGGTGTGACATGGATCACAACAGATCCTCAATGCCTAGAAAATCTACCTAAACCTTAAATCCAATTTGCTAGTTGGTACCTTCTTGTGGTACAGTCACTCTAGGAGTATGGTGGTGGCAAAAAACAAGGAATAAGTTGAAAAACTTCCTAGAAATCACATGGTGCACTTGAGTGCATTGAAACTGTTTTTATAGACTTTAACATGCACACTGTAATTTTCCTTGCCCTGGTTAAGACACGAAAGTAGCAATTTAATCTTCCTTCATGTGCAGTTCAGAGATGTGTGGGTTTGTGATGGATTAGAGTGAACACTCTGAAATAAAGTCAGAAAAGGCAATTCTCATGTTGATTTTGGAGATCAGGAAATAGGTACCTGCTGTATGCAGCACCAACAATATTGCTATCAGACTTTCAGACTACGCAGAGGGACATGGGGCAAAGATGTCACTCACTTATCCCACTATTGCTCTGTTCAGCACATGGAGACTGTGGAGTCGGATTTTTTTTTTAAGTACCAATCTTAAGCAAAATCCTTTCTGAACACAAAAGTGAAGTTCCAGAGGATATGTTTGAGTTTAATAAATAGAAAGGAGTTGTTGGAAGCAGTAGCAGATAGAGAACGATTAGAATTTATGGGAATAGAGTACTTGTAAGAGATTATTTGCTTTAATTAACTTTATGGGGAAAAGAAGTGGAGAAACATATTTGAGGCTGGGAGAAAGAGACTGGGAGGATTGAATAATTTAGCACATAAAAAGAACAAATGATAAACAGCTGAGAATGACAATATTCCAATAGAATATATAGAAAGAGTGGTCCCTAGAGGGACATCTACATTCAGCTAGATCAAGGAAAATAGAAATCAGGTTTTGGAGGGTTTTGGTATTTTCCTAATCAATGTAGATCTCACCTGCCTCTGTGCAGGCATTTCAAATCATCCTCACCTTCATTTCATGGAAGAGGAAAAAGCAGAAGATAAACAGGAAGAAGAAAGCCATAAATATTTCCAATAGCCCTGAAATTTATTTTCCAAGAATAATCATATCACATTATGTATGGTCATTCAATAGCTCTAATCATCTAATTATTTCCACTTCCAGGTATCACTGTCGAAGATGTGAAAAGATGCCTCGGCTATCACTTGGATGCCAATATCGCATATAAAGACTTACAAGCCAATGTTAATGTTGATGGTGGCAAATGTGAAAAGATTCATGTGAAGGACAACTGTAAGTATATCCTTATTTTACATTATATCTTTTGCTTAAGGAAAGATTATATCAATTGCTTCCCCTTTTATAATCAATATAGTTATTGCTGTTAGGGAAAGGACAAATGCAGTAGACCAGTAGAGGTGAGGCTGCCACACTTCCATGCTCTCACATCAAGCCATCCTGAGCATGTGTTCCCAGTAGGCACACACAAAAACACACATGTAACACATACGTACATACACACATCGCTGGCCACACAAATGAGTATAGACAAAAGCACAGACTCAGGCAAACACAAATCTCACCAATGGCTTAACCCTGTTCTCCTATCCATCTGATCAGGGTGAAAGTCTTAGTCGGAAATATCACAGAATCAAAGAGTGGTTGAGGTTGGAAGGGTCCTCTAGAGGGCATCTTGTCCAACTCCCCTGCTCAAGCAGGGTCATTTAGAGCAGATGTTCTCCCCAGGCAGCACAACCCTCAAATATTTCAGCCCCTTCTCAACATACATATATAGCCAATACAGATCCCTCCAGCAGCTGACCTTAGACATTAAATTGAACAAGCAACTGGAACCTTAGTCTCCTCTGTTGCTGGCACCTGGATATGCAACACCCCAAGACCCACAGCTCCACTCCCATTGCTGGTCCAGACCACCTGATGCACACCAATACACACACACACTATGGACGCCTCGAGTAACTGGTCTGAGGTCCTCAGCCTACCCAGCAATTGGCCCTTCGATCCTCTTCACCCCAGTTGCCTTAGACAGACACACACTCACATGCAAACAGGTCTTGGTCAAACCTAGAAGCTTGGAGTCTCTCCAGTATTTGCCCTAGAACCCCTGGTCACTCCAGCAGCCAGCACCTCCAGTTGTCTAACTCTAGAGACATGTACATATCTAGGCTAGACTAACAGCCACGTTGACACTTGGCTCCCAAGCCACTTATCTTATTCACCTGATAGTCTGGTTTGATATTTGCTGACGATCACACATTGACATATGTATCCTCACTAACTCCAGTTATTGGCACCACAAACACCAGGTCCCTATCAGCCATTGTCCAACTCTAGTTGCTGGCACACAGTCCTGCACACACACACACGTACATGCAGAATAGAATAGAGTCCTCTCACCTGGGAAAATAGTTAGAAGTGGAACTTAATGGTAAGCCAGGACAGCCTACACAGGTCAAGGAGAGTACATGGCAGGCAAGCCCATTGATCAGCCACTTTTCTATATGCAATCAGTCCCTTTTTTTACATTTATCCCTCTATTTTCCCATGCTTGTCCCTCCCAAAGCCACCTTGATCCCTGCTTACCTCTTCAATGGCACTCCCCTAAACAGACTCTAAGTATTTAAGTCTGTGTAATCTCAGAATGCCTTTATTTGCATCCAGGGAGCCCTTCCATGGACCCATCTTGTTGTTGACTCACCCTCAGTCCCATCCTGTGGGGCTAATGACTCTTCTGGGACAGGCCTGGGACGAGTCAAGTCAGGGGCTCCTTTTCTCTAATTAGGCTACTTGTGTTCTGCTGCCTGTCATTGTTCCTCTCTGCTCCCTTCTGCATCTGGAGATGAGTCTTTTATCACATGACCCAAAAATTGCAAAAGGCAAGGAGATTTACTACTGAGCACAGAAGAGGTAGTTATTTTCAGTGCTCTGTTCTTGTGGTTTAGTTATGAAGCAAAAACTCCCACTATTCTAATTCCTGCCCTTTTCTGGTTCAGCTCAGGTTATACAGTAGCACTACTCATATTATCTTTGGCCTGTTGTCAAATGGCTATGATCTCCATAATATCTCTAACTTTGCCCTACCCCTTCTTTTCCTTTCAGATATAGGGTTTTCTAATTTAGTTGCAAAATAGATTTCCTCCCATGTAAGAGATATGAGCGAAGAAAGATTGAATTCCCCTACAGCCAGTGAGTGAAGGGTTCTTCTCTCTACATTTATAGAGACAGATTGGTTGCACTAAAAGGACAACTGTTCTTCAAGATGCATGGGCATTAAACGTTCTTCTTCATCCTCTCTTCTTTCTTTCTGCAGCAGAACTTAAGGATGATGCTGTCATTGATGATGTGATTTCCTTAGTTGATGGAGGGACGATTGACTTTTCGGTTAAAATAAAAGAAATGTTACTGAGGGGATCCAAAACGGTTGATGTAGAGGATTACATACAGTGGGCTAAGTCTTTGGTTGATGCTCCAGTAGTGATACAGCAACGGGTAAGTACAACTTCTTCAAAGCTGTGGATCTTAGAGTTTCAAAGCTTTTGTTCTAAGATGGAGGTTAAACGTCAAGTTTTTCATGAACTGTCAGGTATTTTCTTCATCTTGACAGTTTCTTCAAATGCTTATTCTAGTGATGGGTATATCAAAAGGATTCAGAACTTCAGAAAAGTCTGTTATGCATGGGCTTTTTTCTTCTACAGCCTTCTCCAATACATACGCTTGTTCCAGTTAAGATGAGAAATGCATACTTAAAGAAACAAAATTTGGAAAGAGCAATTGAAGACTACATTACTGAATATAGTGTGTGTAAATGTGAACCCTGCAAAAATGGAGGCACCCTTGTGCTTGTAGATGGAGCCTGTACATGCATGTGCTCAAGCTACTTTAAGGGAATTGCTTGTCAAATTCCCAAATCTACATTAGTTAAAGGTAAGTAAATACTCCAGACAGACTAAAATTAGTATATTTGTTATTGTGAACAATATCCTGACACAATGAGCTGTCATAAGGACAGAAAGATGTCATAGTACTCACTTACACCTACTGCTGTCAAATCTCATGGGTATATGGTGTGGAAGTCAGTGTAAATTACTGGGTTCTTTCCATAAAGAGGGCACTTTATTTTAGAGTTATTGTCCCACATACAGTGTTGTGTCTCAGAATGATACCCCAAGTTCATTTAAATAAACAGGAGCATTATTGAAGGATGGTGCAGTAGTGATAAACTGATTTCAGGCAAAAGCAATCTCACCACGTCACAAGCTAATTTGTCTTCAGTTTCCCGCAAAAGCATTGTGTTTACTAACACATGATCACATTTCATAATTACTGTGCTAGCTTAATATTTAATTGGTCTACCAAGGGGAAGAGGGAGATGAATGTAGTTCTGCAACTGACGATGTAAAAAATTTATTGTGCAGTAAATTTATTCTCTGTAGCCAAGCTTTTAAAGCACAGGTACCCAAAATGGGCCTTAGAACTTGATATTCAGGTATCTTCCGAGAATGACAAAAATCTTGAAACCTCTGGGCTCTTAAGCAGTGTCACTGACAAGGGCATTTTCAAAAGCCAGATCGGTCCGATGGGTTGTATGCTGGAGGCTGCAATGATCTGCAGAGTCACCATAACCGAGAACGTAAGAATTGAATCATGGTCTACCTTGTCCAACCCTCAAAAGTGCCAAGTAAAGAGCTGTAATTAATCTTTCTGTCACTGCACAGAAGACAGAGAGATGCTGGACTAATCCTAATATGATGTCTTAATACCAGTTGTCACTGATGGAGGCTGGAGCTGTTGGAGTGCCTGGTCCACCTGCATCAATGGAGAAAGCACTCGAACTCGCCAGTGTAATAATCCTACACCAGAACCTGATGGCAGACCATGCCAGGGAGAAAGCATTGAAAAACGGCCCTGTGGAGAAGCAAAATAGTTATGCTGCTCAAAAACAGGTAAGCAGCCTCTCTAAGTACTAATGTGTTATTGCTGTTTAGAATAAATGGTCAGCCAATATTTGGGGAACTTCAGTGATGCAGTTGAAAGCTGAAGTGATAGGTAGATTCACTTACATGTTTCATTTAAATCTGTGACTTGATACAGCTTTTAAAAACAGCCACATTATAGCTTGAATTTGTGAATGGTTAGATTTGTATTTGAATGTCTTGACAAGTACTGTTATATCACAGAACTCAGGAGTAAAATGGAATTCTGGATAAGAACACAGTAAAAATCCAGCTCTTTAAATCCAGATTTCATCTCCAGTTAGATTCTCCATCAAAAAATTTATATCTTAGGGAGAGAGAAAGAGACACATTTTCCAGATATGAAAGACAGTTTGGGAGTCTGAATTCTCTTACTTGATAAATAGAATGCTTAAATCCAACAAAGTTACTGTTATAGAAGTTTCAAATCTTTTAGCTTGGAAAAAAACAGCTTAAGAAAATGTCTAGCTACAAGATTTTGTCTGGTTTTTTTAATTTTTATTATAATACTGCAAAGCTAGACAAAAACAAACAAACAAACAAATAAAAAAAAAACCCCACAAACCAAAAAAATCCCACACAAGCAGGATTTTGAGGATGGATGCTCTGGTCCATAAAATGGCAAGGTGGCCCCAACTTTCTTCATCTGCTGAGAACAAGAACCTTGCATGCCACTTGGATGTGATGGTAAAAGTTTTCAGGCCCAGGAGGAAGTGCTTGGGTTTTATGCTTAACACATTACCTTCTTTTCTGGGAGGCCACAAGAAGAAAAGAGGTAGCAAGACAGGGAAAGGATTTTGAATGTTTCCCCACTGAAATACCTTGATGGTAAGTCTTGCAACATGACCTCTACCTGCACCAAAAATATGTATCAGAAGATTTCTTCTATGCCTACTCTCTCTCAGCTTCAGTAGAGTTCAGCTACATCTGATATTCTGCTTGTGAAGCACCATGAAGAAAGCATGGTCAGCAAGATATAACAGCACTTATGGGCTATCTAGCCCTACATCAGGGAATTACAAACTGCTTCCTACAGCACTGCATCTCCAGGCTACCAAAGCTACTTTTCCATAAGTTACTACACAGGTGGAAGAGAGAAAATTGAGAGAAAAATACGGTACAGAGCTGGAAAATTGAGAGTAACATGAGGAAGACAAGTACAAGTAGGGGAAATTAAATAAGACTAGCAAGTGGCAGATTCAAAACAGACTGAAGACTGGTCCTTCACACAGTGGGCATACCAGAAGTAAATATGCATTTTAAAAATTTCAGCACAAACTAGTGGAAGATTCTCAAATATGTAGATAATCATGCTTGCTCAGGAAGTCTCTGAAGCATTGTTTTTGGCAGGATGGGAAAATATTCTGTGGAAGTATTTCTATGTGTGCCCCTACTCCTGGATATTCCCTAGGTCAGTGCTATTGCCCTTGTCTTAAAAACAGGGTATCAAGTTAACCTTTGCTTGACCCAGTGAAGTTGGTATTATTTTATAAAAACTTCACAAGAAGCTTAATTTTATTCCTGTACTGTATCACTGACATGTTTCTCTTCAGCCATGACAGCAAATACCATGATGAATATTCATGATACATTCATATTCAGATATGTTTCCTCTGGTATCACATAGTAAAACCTCTTTGTAAAAATTAACCTACCTTTGGCTCCTGATATATCAGACATGTTGAATACTCTCTCTTCCAGTAGAAGTCAGATACTTAAGTCTTCTGAAAAATCACAGTATGTTTTTTGATTTACTCTTCATTAGAATTATTTTACATTACAGTCATAGTTGAGAGACAGTGAAATTATGTTCTTCGTGTGCCATGACAGTACTATTTCACTTAAATTTTGACCAATACATATGTCGCAGCTACTGTCTCCTGTCTTTTCTTTACTATTTTTTTCTCCTTTTTCAGAAAGCAAGAATGGATTCCAAATGAATTCTACAAATCACAGTTTCTGCTGTCCAGCTAGCTACGCAAGAGCAATGGAATGCCATGATTTAAAAGCACCTGCAGCTTAAATGATCTCTAATCAAAACAAAATAATACACCAATAAACATCTTAACAGAGTTAAGTGATGATAGAGTGGGTGTGGTCCATCTTTTCTTTGTCTGTGGTCATCATTAGAGCATGAATTATCTGTCTTTGTTAGTCAATAGCATAATGACGTCCTCTTGTCAATGTTTTTTTCATACTTCTTTGTGGTATGTTTTCAAACTGATTCAAGAATTCAAATCTTGCATGAGTATCAGAATGTGTATAATGTCAGCTGATTGACAGTATATTGTCAGTAAAGAACCTGGGAAAGTCATTATCTTCAGCAAAATGCCCTTGTGGATTTATTTCCAACCCCACATCTTACATTTAATTCATGCCCTGAATCACCAGTGTGTTTATGAAGACATACAGCTTTACTAGAGTTATCATTCTTGCTTCCCCTAACATTTGCTGAAGAGCCTGACATTGTATCTTGTCCATGTCAATGTGTTCAAGGTTTTTATATGAAATCAGAGGCACATTACAAAGGGATAGAAAAGTTGTGATATTACCATCCATATTTTCAGCAGAACTTCTAAAGGAAACAAGGCTGAGGCAATTGTACTGTCATTGCACCTACCAGTCAGTCTTCCTCAGTGACTTTTGAACATAGGGGACAATTACTGGAAAATCTGTTTTGGGTGGGAAGGAGGGATAGTTCTCAAAGAAGTTTCATGAAAAAAAGGCAGCTAAGTTGAGAAAATAAAAAGAAATTAGTGTCCTTTTTGAGGAAAATGTACTAATGTTAACTTGGCTATTCTATTAGACATCAGAAGATCTACATGGAAGCAAGAAACAAGAAATCAGATTTAATTTTAAAAGTTAAGAAGAAAGGTATATGAGGGCTGAGTGGTTTGAAAACACAGGAAGGGTATAGATGATCTGGATGTGAGGATTGAGTGCACCCTCTGTAAATTTACAGATGACACCAAGTTGGGAGGGAGTGTT
>NW_009597388.1:0-5299 GCF_000690535.1 Cariama cristata
GTGGGCAGGGACAGGCAGGGCTGCCAGTGCCTCAGGGCCGTGGCCCTGCTTGAGTTTTCAAGCTCTCCCACCTCTCCATCCTTCTCAAGTAGTCACACTTCTGGCACTGAAATCAGGTGGATAAGAGGGGCTGACCGTAAGGCTCTTGAGATTAATCTTTTTTATGCAATCCTTTGGCATGAGTGCCACAAGTAGCGCACTCTTTTTACCTAGATTTCCACGGAGGGGAAATGTGGTCCCTTTCGGTGCAGAGTTATCAATAAGTCAATCCAACTTTGAAAAACATGAGGGACACTCGTTCAAAAGCTCTTTCTATGCGTCACAAGATATGGAAAGCTGAACAGTATCATGCTGGTAAAATGTCTTTATAGCCGTATTTTGTCTGGGATGGGTCACATTTCAGTAGCATGCAAAATGCTGGAGCATGTTGCAAGTGGCTGGGCAGTATACATCCCAAGCACACCTGAAGGCACAACACTTGCCTTCGTCTCAAAATTGTCTGTGTGCTATTCAGATGTTGTGTCCTCCCATATCTTTGCATGAAAAACTGCCGAAACTGGTGTCAAGTGAGGAGTTCTTCAGGTAGTAAGGAATGAATCCCATCACATTTCTGTCTGTTGACGGGATAACTTCTAGGTTGTGTCAGATTTCTCTCAAGATTTTGCCAGGAACTTTGGGACAAGTCATGACAAAGTTTTATGTTTCTGAACATCTTCAGACCAAACCCAGGGGCATCTCTGTTTCTTTGGCCAACCAAAGTGAAGTTTACTCAACTCATAACTTATTCAGTTCAATATTTGGCTAAACGAGACTGAATAAGTGAAACTAAACAACTGAGTTCTCCCTTCTGGTGTGAAAACAAAAAATGTTAAAAAATGTGGATCAGAACTGCCAAGAGCAGAGCTGTGGTTCCTCCTGCCCACTGGTGTGGGTATGAATCACAGTCCTGCGCTCCCTTATAAAGCGGGGGCTGATGAAAGCGACTTGTGACTCCAGGGATATGGTCCTCTGGGTGAAAGCAAGGCTCTCTCAAAACTTGGCTCTTAAATTTCTGAAGTTGCAAGTCAAGGTGAGACACGGTATACTGTCAGCTGACAATTACTCTTTTGTGCTCTCATCTCTGGCTTTGTTGGTTGAAATGAACTGGGAATTGTCTAAACTCTAAGCTTATTGTTTACATTTAGTTGAAAATAAATATCTTGCCTTTAGAGACTATTACATGTCTGCAAAGAGGTCTATTTTTTTCCTGAAGTCGCAAAAGTAATTTACCAGAATAAGATTTTTTTTTTTTCCCGGAATGGTGATGCTTAATCATTTTAAGCAAATGTGGGAAAGAACTGTCATGTGTCCTTTGCTTTGTAAAGAACCATTAAGCTTTGGACCTATTAGCTTGTGTTTGGAGGTTTCATTTGTCGCTCTTTGTAGTTGTATAATGAAATATTTATTGAAAAAGAAGGAGTAACTGTTAACTCCCTTCCATCAGTAAACAAGTGTCTCCTTCACCTTGTGAAAATGGAGGATGGACAGTTCTTCAGCTAAACAACAGTAGATACACAGGTTTGCTGAGTACATTTTATCTGAAAAGTGGAACATCTGTTCTGCCTCTCAGATTTCCTCAAGGAATTCCTCTTTTAAGCTATCACAGTTTTACATTCTGCCAAGGATTTTATTTATCACTCTGACATGTTCCAAATTGCTAACCTGAGGTCCATCCAAACTGTACCGAAGTAACTAAGGTACCTGAAGGATTTTATACTTGGTTTTCCGTCTTAAAGTTTGTAAGCATCTGTTTTCCTGCAAGTATGTGCACAACTTACATAAGTAATTCTCTTGTGCCCTTTCTTGTCAGATACATGCAAAATTCATTCGTTAATAGTGTCTGATTTCCTTTTAGGCATTTCTGGTTTATGATTCTTTACATCTTTTTTTATATGTAGCTTCCACTCCAATATTAACTGACACTGTTGTGATCTTTTATAGGCTTTTATTGTGCAATGAAGATAAAACAGTAAAAAAAAAGAATGCTAACTTCTGACAGTTCAGATGCTTAAGAGAGTCACAGAGACTTTAAGCGCATGCCCATGACAAATTATTTCTCTAACAATGTGTTATGATTTATCTTTTCTGACATACTGTTTCTTCTGTATGCCAATGAACATACTGGTTTTCAACTACTTACTAAGAGACAGATTATCAAAAGGATTCAGCACCCACCTGCAAAAAGATAGTGATTTTCAAGACCTTAAAATCTCACCTTTGCCCTCCAGATTTTCAAATAAACCAGGCACCCAGTCCCAAGTGTGTGAAAATCTGGGCACCTCTTCTGATGCCCAAGTGGGAGATGGGTGTTTCTGAGAGTCTATTCATGTACGCCTTTTCTTTGACATCAAGCTCCTAAAATACCATGTATAGTCCTGAATGAAAGTTGATGTACAACATTAAATTAAACACAGTCAAAGTAAGTCCTGGATTCCATTAAAAGAATCTGGAATCACCTGAAGCTCTGACAGTCTAAGCCTGTATTACATCTGACTGATTTCTGATACAGAAATTAATAGTGCTAACCTTTCACTAGAGATGGCAAATGAGTCTATTGTGTAAAATCCAACTCTGGCAACTCTCCTGAGCCTGACTGTCATGGTTTAACCCCGGCCAGCAGCTCAGCCCTGCTCTGCTGGCGCTCGCTCCCACTGCAGTGGGATGGGGGAGAGAATTGGAAGAGTAAAAGTGAGAAAACTCATGGTTGAGACAAAGGCGGTTTAACAGGTAAAGCAAAAGCCGTGCACACAAGCCAAGCAAACCAAGGAATTCACTCCCCACTCCCCATGGGCAGGCCGGTGTTCAGCCATCTCCAGGACAGCAGGGGTCCATCACCCCTAACGGTGACTTGGGAAGACAAATGCCATCACTCCCAACGTCCCCCATTTCCTTCTTTTTCCCCCGGCTCTATACGCTGAGCATGACGTCATACGGTATGGGATATCCCTTGGGTCATTGGGGTCAGCTGTCCCGACTGTGTCCCCTCCCAACTCCGTGTGCCCCCCGAACCTCCTCGCTGGTGGGGTGGGGTGAGGAGCAGAAAAGGTCTTGGCTCTGGGTAAGCCCCGATCAGCAGGAGAGAAACATCCCTGGGTTATCAACACTGTTTGCAGCACAAATCCAAAACATAGCCCCGTACCAGCTACTATAAAGAAAATTAACTCTACCCCAGCCCAAAAAAACCAGCACATTGACGTTTAAAACACCTACCCTTTCAGTTGTGGCTGCTTCTCGGTGTTTCCATCAATCTCACTATTTGCCTTTCTAAATTCCATCATCCATCTTCATTTCAAATGTTTTTGGTTGGGGAGGAGTGGGAATTGAAAGCTGAGCTGGTGGGGGATTGGAGAAGTGTCTCAACCAGAGATAACTCCTGATCACTTTACAGAAGAATAGTCCAATAGCACCAAGCTACCTTCCTTTCTTGGCCTGCAAAGAAAATTACTTCACTTGCTGCATCTGATGTCTAAGGACTTTGCTGTATTCTTTTTGGTTCATACATCTTAGCTAAACTTTCAAGGCATGAAATATGAGCAGAAAATTCAACATAGTAAAATTTTTTCTTTTTAATATTTTAGAACCTCAAAGCAGATTCCAGGTGGTTTAAATGTGAGAACTGGGACCTCTTCATTTGTAAAGCATGTGGAGGAGAATATTGATATGCTCAATTCTCATGTTAAACAGAGAACTTTGCAATTCTGCTTGCTTAGCTGTTGTCTCATCCTCTCTCAGTATCTTCTGTCAGTAATGAAATTAAGTACAAATGGAAATGATATGTCTGATCTTTGAGGCACAATGTATAGAAAAAAATCTTTTAAATGAGAATGTACTGCACTGTCAACCCTTCCTCCTCTTCCATCATGTTTAAGGACAGCTGATTTCACACTGCCTCAATCTATAGTCTCTAAACAATCATTTTCTCAGGGGAACAGGGAAATGGTGACTGGTACAGTGACATTCATTATTTTGGCGGTATTGGTTAAATAGGATTTCTGTAAGCATTCTTATTCATCAGAAATTTGCAGATTGAGAGACAGCACCAGATATTTACAGCTTCATAAAAGTTATTTCATTTCCTGATCTTTTATTTTGCTTATCACCTACCACCTGTGCTCTGGGTACAGCTCCCCATGAGAAAGGCCATTCAGCTCCCAAACCTAGTTTCGTATGTCAATTAACCACCCTTTTTGTCTTGGCCAAAACACCATACACTGCAGATCTGAAATGAACCCTGAGGAGCTGGATAAAAGCAATTTGAAATTTGGATTTCAGTTGTGTGGAGTTCACCCACCTGTACTTACACAGGCACCTCTAGCATCTCCAAAACTACGTGATCAATTTGCAGAATAATATCAAGTTTTTATGACAGTATAAACACAAGTATTGAGAAGCAATTGTTGATGCTGTCATTCATGCATCTGCAAATGTGTTTCCTTCCTAATTTTACCCATACGCAGCTGCATGTTCTCCCTAATTAATGAATTGCCCTCAGATTACTCACCCGGACACATCTGATCTATCTCTGTCCAAAATGACTAAACTCTGTCCTGCATTAAAGATGTAAAAGGCCACAAATTACTTTCTTGGTCTTTCCAACTAGAAAATCACTGCTTACTGAATGGCATTCTCTCCATGTGGCATTCAGGGTGATTTCATCACCTCAGGGCTGAAGCTTTCAGTCGAAGTGAAGTAAAACAGCTACTGCTAAAAACTGTCTTGGTTCAGATTCCAATTCAACAGAAGAAACGTTCACTTCAGGTTTGAGCTTATAATAATGCCACGAATGCAATAAAATGTGTAAGTATGCAGTTCTTTCATCTTTAAAGCACTTTATAAATATTAACCAATCTTTCCTGAGAACAGTTTCCAACTAAAGTTATATGATTAAGATGAAGGTTCAACATATTGTTACAGAAGGGTATTTTTTTCCGGACCTTATAATAAAAAATTGTGTACAATTAGCATATAAAGTGAAATATGGATAAGTACATGTCATCTTTAATACCAGCTGACCTCCACTGCAGTTATAAAAATAAGGATATATGCAATTTTCCTGTGAAATTTACTTTTCTTTTCTTACATAGCTTGATATTGTTTCCTCCTTAAGGCCTCTGAGAGGATTTACAAGCTTGTAGGTAGAAAAATCACTTCATGCTCTTCTGTCTGCTATGAAATAAAATGTCAAGAGTACTCGATAGGCTGAGGAATTGGAAATGATAGTACTGAATGTGAATTCCCCGCAGGAGTGCAAGCAGCAGGA
>NW_009597388.1:5330-17558 GCF_000690535.1 Cariama cristata
ATCAAAGTTGAAGGGAAAAAAAATGTCCATACAATTTGACCTCTCTTTCAAGTGTGAACACCGCAAGTGAAGTGGTTAACACCGCAGTTATATTGCAGGTTAGCTGGCAGGCACAAATTTAGCCAGAGACATTGGACTTGCATTTAACAGAAAACAGTCCCTGTGATCGCTAGCTGGAATTTACCGGTGAGACCAAGCCTTATTAAACCCTCAAACCATAAAAAATAGAAGAGAAAAAAACAGTTGTGTGCTGCAAAGTAGTGTGCTGAAAGAGACAGAACAGCAGACTCGGAGATGCGGAGTTTATCTCCCACTTTGAGACCGATTTCCCTGTATAATCACAGAGAAAGCACTCTCTTGTGCCTACAGTTTCTCATTCATGCCGGTCCTCTCTGTTCAGATGGCGAAGCCGTTGGACGAGAGCTGTTTCAAACAGGTGCATACAGTGCCTGGCGTAATACAGTGCCTGTACTCGCCGGTACATTGTGATTTGATCATAATGCGAATAAAAATGTGAGAGAAACATTGAGAAACTCTCTATCAGAGTAATAAGCTAATATTGGAAGAATATTTGCTGTTCTTCCTTTTTTTTAGGGTAATGTAAATTAGAAATGTGAATGAAACAAACTCATCACCTATTTAGAATGCTTAAAGGCTTTTGCTGGTTTCAGAAGTTTACTTTTCATGCATCCTTTGATCAAATCATGTGTGCAAGAAAGAACTAGAGCAGCTTCTTTAAAATAGATTAGAAGTGCATGAGTTCTGGTGAATGGTACTTTCAGAATGTGTTCATTTTTTCACATTGGAAATAACTACGAGCATTGCCTATTTGGGAGAAACAGATGTGGTATTGCAGTGCTTTACTGATTTCTGGATTACTTTCCTGCTCCTTTTGTAAAAGATGCCTTGAAAATCATGAACTCCACAGCTGACATGCTCCTAGCTTTCTTTTGTTACCCCTCCTGATTGGCAATTCTGACCTGTTATTACTGTATGCCGTACTGTATACTGGTTGACACTGTCTATTTCTGCTTTTCTAATTATGTTTGGATTTCTGAGGAATAACTACAGTGTAAACAATTTTGGACCTCAAGCAGTCACCCACATTTAGGACAGTGTAATCAACCCCCTGGGAAGATAATACAGGAAAGCTTGATTGCTGGTACCGACAGGGTTTCTTTTCCAGGTCACTGCAGAAGGTGAGGCCTGGAAAGTGGATATTTTCTGTTTTGTTTCTTTTTCTAGTCATTAAAGAGGCCAACTTAGTCATGTCCTTGTTTTAGACTTTTCCACATGGTCCACAGTTAATGTTCCTCAGATGCAGAACGTTCCATATGGATGCTTTATAGTCTTCAAAGGTTAGTATGCCGCACTCCGCGTATAGTTCTTCAGTATCGCACCAAGATGAGGTGGTTTTGCTTATTCTTTGGACACATTGTTTTAATCCTAAAAAAACCCATCAGAGTTGAATTTTGTACTATGCATTTTGCATTTTTTATAACTATGTCTTATGAAAGGATATTCTCCAGTGATTGCCTCCGAGTTCACGGTATAAGGTCAAAACATTAAAGCCCTTTTGGGATCCGTTACTGCATAACACTGCAAAGTAACTGTTACTGACAGGTGTCAGGGTTGGCTGTCAACCTGAGCTCCGAAGTCTTTGCAGGCTGAATTGGTTCTGAACATCTGAAATTTCGTTTTTACTAGCTGACCAACCAGGTTAGCTACTCTCCACTTGCCAACCTATTGATGCAAGCTGTGGACTGCCCTTGTGTTAGAGATTAAAAACTGCAAAGCAACAGCTGACCCATGGTTTTTTCACTTGCATGATTATTTCTGGAAGCAGGACATTTTGGTGCAAGGTGATTAATTTTTAGCTATTAATATCTTTGATGCTTCCTATTGAAAGAACAAATAAAAGCCTTTTTAAACACAAAATAAGCTGGTGGTTGATCCTAGTCCAAAACAGTGGGCTCTTCCTACTGTAATACCGGTTTCTCTCAGTACAAAAACTGAGTGTAGCACTAAGATCTTCTAGTTTTTTCTTTCTTAACTGCATGCTGCAGTGGCCAGAGCTGTAAGTAATCTCCAAAATATGGAAGACTGGTAATTTATAAACTAATTGGCTGTTTTGACTTGCAAATTTCTATGCTGAAATTGCTCTATAGGAAGCATTTATACAATTTTTACGGTAATGAGATGATCAGAATGAGAGCCAAGGGAGAAGTTTCAGGAGACAGAACTCTGAGTGCCCACCCCTTTTTAAGAAAAATGACTTCTCTAATTGCTGAGAGTTGAAAGGGGTGAAAGTGGTGGCCCATCCATATGTTTTCCCAGAGACAGCAATGGTAGCACTGTACTTGATGTATACAAGATGGGCACGTTGCTCTCTGTGTGGCAACTTGCCTCTTAATATCATCAAAAGTGGAGGAAAATCTGTGTTAGAAAAAATCAGCTTTGTGCATCCTATCATCCAGTGCCAGGATGCTGATACACATGGATGAAGAGTAAAGGAGAAGAGGAAGAAAATACGACCGAGAGTATTGACCACTTGGTGACGTGACCTGGGCCATGGACACCACATGCTAATGGGACTCATAGTCCTCTCTGGTAAACTTTCCCTACAGCAATTTTATATTATTACTGAGGCAAAGATCCATGTATTTGGATATCCATTTTGTGAGGAATAAGTTTACAAATTGTTTTAAAAATTGTTATGGGAATTAATCTCACGATACATTTTCTTATGCATGCAATTACAGAAAACATTTCTCTGAAGCCTGAGAGTAGAACAAGTCTGGAAAATTTAAAAAAAAAAAAATAAATTAAAAAATTAAGAAGTATCTTTCAGAGTTTAAAGACTCAAGTACTTTTAAAGGCAACGGCTGTCAGCGTTGCTTTTGTGTTGACAGAATCCTTTTAAAAGGTTTTGTGGTGCGAAAAGCTCCTTTTAGTGGGTTTTCATAATGCACCGGGAGAGAACAAGAAAATGTTTTTCTCACCATGACCAGCCATGGAGCTCACTTAGAACATCACGTACCCAAACCGGGAGGCGATTTTCCGTGTGGCTCGCGGGCAGAGCCGGTGGGATCGGCACTCGTGCCTGCCCCCGCTCACCTTGGAGACCCACTCGCTTCTTCCAAGTGCTCCTCAGGATGACTCAGGCCCCTTAATGCGCCTGAAAGAGATACTCGGGGTGAGGGCTCACACCCGCCTGACAGTGATAGATTGACGTCCCCGTGGCTTGCAGGAGGCAAAGTGCTTTTATTCTAAGAGCACATCTACGGAGCAGAAGGAGGGGTGGCATCCCCCTGTGCCAGCCATGATCTAGCAGCCACGGGGTGGCACGGCGGCTTTGCACTTCCTCTGCGAAATGTCGGCCATAAAGTAGCATCTGGCCACGTACTCCCACTGCGTGCTCATCTCCCGGAGTCTGCAGAGCTGTTTACGGCGACTGTAAGGATTGTTGTGCGCAAAAGCTGGGGCTGCTATGTCCTTGGGGCTGCTATTTCTCAGTCCGGTTAAATAAAGACCAGCCTGGGCGTACGCCTACTCCTGCACAAATCCTCCCTTCCTCTTGTCTCTCAGATACCCTACAGGAGGACCACCACTTTCTGTCTTAGAGGGTCAGTGGCATCTGAAGACATCTCGCAAACACTGTAAAATGTCAAGCCCTTGGCTAAGTCAGCCGGAGCCCTGGTGTCTGCTGGGGCGAGCGTACCCCGTGCCCACAGGGCTCACCTGGCTGCAGTGGGTTGCACGCCGTCAGAGCCTAAATGCACAGCAGATATTCCCAATTCAGCTGTTCTAATACCGCTGCTTTCAACCTGATCTGTAACAGATCTAACAGCCAGCAAAATGAGAAAACCGCTGATACGGGAGGCTGCAAGAGCCTTCTGCACCGGCACCTTGGTAACGCTATAGTGGGAGTAAAATCGGGTTTTTCTCTCACAGATAAAGTCCTCCTTGGTATATTTGTGATACCTCTGTTGTATGCGATGTGTCTGTGACATTTAGCAGGTTATGGCTGGTTGGGGGTGGACAGGATGGGATGGGACGGGACGGGACAGGATGGATGGATGCATCTTGTACTGCTGTAGCTTTTGCCAAAGCAAAACTGAGGGATGAGGATGTGATAGAAAGAGAGGGAATCTGGGGCTGCGTTATTAAACAGAGCGTCACAGAACTTCTTTGAAATACATCTATATGAACTTTACTGTTCTCTGTGCAGTACTGCTTCATTCACAGCCGGGGTTTTCCTTATAACATACTTTCAGGTGCTTTGTACAAATGACGTTTAGGAGTTTCTATTGGAGGTGCAGCTTCTGCTGGTCCGCTTGGGACAGTAGTGCAAAGCTCTTACCCCTAGAAAGTTTTCCCTTTACCCCTCCCTTAACATTTCACTTAGAAGACAATCTGAAGGTGCAAGCTAATGCGAAATTAGCAGTTCCTACATCTGGTACTATGCAGGTGCCATTAACATCCCGGTCCTGAGGAAGGCAAACATTCAACACTCCCATTCATTGTACATACGTATTTAAAACTTGCGGCATTCTAAACAGGACTCCAGGCCATGTAAGGATATTAGCGACATGTAATAGTTTGCTGGGACTCGCAGGTATGCGATGCTCAGCAAAAGTAAGGCAGTGGCTCTGAGTTAAAGCAGCTATAAGTGCTTGGTTCCATTAGCGACATGTAATAGTTCGCTGGGACTCGCAGGTATGCGATGCTCGGCAAAAGTAAGGCAGTGGCTGTGAGTTAAAGCAGCTATAAGTGCTTGGTTCAGAGATCTCCGAGGAATTAAAGAGTGGTTCCCGACTTCACTCCACTTTGCTCCTTCCCCCAAAAACATCTGAAAAGAGAAACCCACAACCCCCTCACCTTTTCTCCATTTTTTACTAGTTCAAAAAATTTCGGTTTAATATCTCTGTGACCTTTCAGTTTTATATCGCCTAACTGGAGCAGAGAAGCTATTTTCTTCTTGAAGATGAGCTTCCCTTTCATTGCAGGCTCATTTAGGCTTAGGACTAATGTAGCACAGCACAGAATACCGCAAGGATTTGATGTTTTGCAGTGCTGTTCCCAGTTAACCTTTCCTAAATTTTGTAACTATGAATCATGCATTCTGGGTGGTTTGTCTCCCGTCCAGTGGTATCTAGAGAAATGGGGGGGAATCATCCTGAGAAAGTATTTACTATAGGTTTAACTACTTAAACCGAGTGCAGACTTTGTAAACAGGAGGAATCACTGGACATTACACTTCTCTTCACATCCAAACAGCAAGTTTATGCTTTTAGTCTGTGGATCAATGCTTGGGAACTTCTGTCATCTTTCTAACGCACTCCAGTGACTGTGCTGACATTACCTGGTGCTATGTTCCAGAACAACAGCGCACACTGTTGCTCATTAAGAAAAAATATGAGGAAAAGTCGTGATTCAGCTCTCCCTACTGCCTGTTCTTCCCCCAGGAAAACCAAGGACACCAACTATATTGAGTGTAATGACTAGCAGTTTTGTTCTCTAATCAGCACTGGAGGATGGGGAAAGATTTCTTTTGAAGGACAGCTTTTGCTCAGTTGCAAAGGCTCCTTTGATTACCTTGTTCTCTGAGGATAAGTAATGTGGTTTTAATTATTTTTAGTCTAGTTCAAGGTTATTAATCAACTTCAAACTAACAACAACTACAGGAATTCACTAGTGTTTCATGTCATTCACTGTACATTTTCCTTTCTGGAGGCATAGGGGTTTTTGCCATTTAAGTGATATATTGATTTCTACGTGCTCTGGTGGAGACCGTCACCCAACGACTACAATTTTGGGGGGTGGGACAGGAATTTCTTCAACTAAAATCACTTTTTATAGACACTAAATACTAGACTCCTCTGAATCCATGACAGAACTCATCAGTAGATCTTTTCTTTATAGATTAATGACGTTGAGTGTTCGGAGGCACAGGAGGTGTCGCTCCTGAGGAGTAAACCTTCACTACTGGCAACAAATTGGAGTCCGATTACCAAAAGTGATCATCTGACCCCACTGAAGTCATTAGGACCTTTGCCTTTCACATCAGTGGGGTCAGGTTTAGAGCTATTCTGGTTTTTAGCTATGTGCTCCCAAGGAAGTCACTGAATTTGCTGTGTTTCATACCGTATTGGGTAAAATAAATGTAATATATTGATAAATACATGGCATATAAAAGCATTGTGAGATTAGTAGTAATGCTTCTGATGAAAATTATTACACAATTGTAGCGTATTTTATAAATATGAAGAACCCAGAATACGTATGGGCATATCATCAGCAGACCACATACAGCTCGTCTTTCATCTAGAGAAAAAGATAAGGTTTTTTTTCCTGAATCTATGATGTGGAGGTTTTAGCATTATTTTCTCAGTACAGAGCGAATATTTGCCCCTCTCATAAATAGAAGTTTATACTCATATTCCAGTATTTACCTTGTAGTTCAGGCTCTGGGATAATTACATAAAAATATTCTACATCAAGAATGGGAGGGAAGAAACAGGGTATGTGGAAATGAACAGGACATCAGAAGCAATCCTGGGCTCAGAACAGAGCTGGTAGAACTGATCTGAGGAGGTAAGGTTGGGAGATATATTCACAACAGAGTTATTTACTTTCCATAGAAGAAAGGTTTGAATAAATAATGTTCATGACAATGGCTTTCTTTTGAATGTGATTCAACCTTCCCCCCTCCCTCCCCGAGATAAGTGAAACATATAAAGGTATCTCTCTGTGGAGTTCTTATTAAAAAAAAAAATCAAACCAAAACCCAAACCCAAACCCAAACCCAAAAGCCAAACCACCTTTAATTGTTAGCGTGAGAAAATAAGGTAATGTTATTTCTGTAATTCCTCACTCATACTTCTTGTCTGTTGTGTTTCAGAGCAAATTCTTGTCACCCTCAGGTTTTAAATCAGAGAAGCTAACTGAAGTTCTTTATCCAGTGGTAAATCATTCATTTCAGATAGATGAAACAAAACCAATAGATACATTTTAGAACAGTCTCAAGTGTTGCTGAGACTTGGAAGAAAACTGGTTTTTGCTGGAGAGTAAAATATGTCAGAGAATCACCCCAAATTATATGCAATTAACTACTTTTTTTCTATAAACCCATATGCACGGTCAATAATATACTTGCACTTGGTAGCAAGAAAGCCTCAGGAAAGGGAATTTCACTACAGTGAAAATAACATACTGAAGTTTCAGGCTTTTAAACGTATGTACAGAGCATCATAGTTTATTTTTTTGTTGTTACTGTTGACAAATCCAGTTACCTCTGGAGGTTCAACACAGATTTGGGGGTCTAAAGTGAAGGCTCAGTCTTGCAATGTCCTGGCAACTTCTGGTTGTGTTGAGCTCTGTAAACTCCTATGAAATTCAAAGAAGGACCAAAGGCAGCAGTATTTACATAATGAGCTCGATAGACACGTACCTGGAGTTATGAAATCACATAGGAGTTTCTGCAGACAATCTTCATTCCTAATGAGAAAGGTCAATAGATCTAGTGCAGTTCTGTCTGAAATCAGTGAGAGTCTTTCCTGTGGCATCACAAGGGTCAGAGACCGATTTTTGACATTACAAGAGGCCATTACGAACATCCAGTCTGACCTTTGCATAAAGCAGGGCAAAGAATGGCTCAATAGCTTGGGAACTTTTAGAAAGGCAGCAAGCCTGACTTTAAAGATTTTCAAGTAATGGAGATTGTAATCCAATTCTGTTTAAGTGATTAATTGCCTCGGCTGTTACAAAAATACATTTTATTAGAGGATAGAGATGGATCGGGCCATAAGGCCATGCACAAGAAATTCTTTGTGCTATCTTCAAATATAAAACCTAAGAATCACACATTTCCCTTTAGGCTAAGTAGACCCAAGTACTTTATTGAAGTTAAATGAATAAAAAAATGTTTAAAAACAATGACGCTGCCTTATAATTGCAGGCTTTGGCCCTTAAACGTCCCTCAGTGGGTCATGTCTGCAGTTAGATATTCAGTTCATGCTGTTTGATGATGGCATGTTTCAGAGCCCGGGAAGCCTAGAAACTGGCCGTTAAAGGCGATGGGGTGCTAAAATAACGCCTGGTCTCTCACAACCAGAGAAATGGGCTGCTGACGGAGAAATCCAACCCATGGCCTCACTGGGGACAGCCACCGTGCACATGTCCTGGTGCTTTCTGCGAGCCCAGTTAAGACGACAGCCAAAAAGTGTGTGCTGACTTCTGGCCCCAGTGTCTGGCTCGTGTCCCTCGTGTCTGCTGTCCAGTCAACTCCCAGCGCAGCGGCCAGCAAACCCAGCTCCCCGCCTCACCCCACACTCTTCATCTTTTTGGAGCTGTGCATCTGGCCAAGCAGGGACCCTCCTGCTCCACGGACAGATGCGGGAGCTCTCCCCCTTGCTCACTACATGCAAAACGAGGAGCTAAGCCGCATGAAGGGCTCCCACGCTCAGGGCAATTTTGGCTATGGGCAGCACGGACGGCAGCCCCCCGAGGCAGACGCTGCACTGCAGGGTGCGCGACCCACCGAGGACAGGCTTCTATGCCCAACCAAATGTCTTTTCTCTTTTCCTTAATGAGACAGACTTCGTTATTCTCTCGTCACAATATTCAGTTCTGATTGATATTTACTGGGCTCTGCATGACCCATCTCTGTTGTCTTTAGCGTGGTTAATTGGAATTATTGAGCGGCGCCCGGCTCTGGTGGGCTGGGATTCACCCCTGTTGGGATGGTCCTCACCTGCCCGCCCTGGCCTGCTTCTCCGCAACCTTGCTCCCATCAGACTGAATTAAGCAGCGCTGTCAGGAGCCAAGGACCCTTCGACAGTTTTCCAGCACAAGCAACACCAAATTAGTGTTTGGTAATAGGCTGCACACTGTTTTGTAATAAGAAAATATGGATGATTCTATTTATTCCTTCTTGCTCCTGCAATGATAAGAAATGTTCTAATTCATTATTAATTTGTTCCAACTATTTCTGGTAAATCTAAACTATGAATAACTTTAGCTATGCCATTAGCAGTACCTCAGAACTACAGATGAATTTTAGTTCCTGGACATGGGCACATGGCAGACCCACTGTTTCTAAAGCTGTACCCAAAATTCTGTCACGTTTGAATACAAAACCAGTACTTGCCGTTCACGCTGGGTTACAGCTGTACCTAAAGCAACCTGGAACACAAAGATTTGGAGGCCATTATTTGTCCAGTATAAATTATTGTAGCTTGGCATCATTCTGTGAAACTTTGTACGTTCAATCTACTTAAGGATTTACCCTCCTCCAAACACTGGAGCAAATGGAAATGAGAGTGGGAATAGACCTAGAACTGCTGCCGGCGCTGAAAGCTTTTATTCTGCCCTGCGGACTAGCGAGATCTTTAGTGGCATTTTGTAGGTCGCTGGCTTTAGTGTAAAGCCGGCCTTTGGAATATTAAATCTTCAAAAGGTGATTTTTGTTGTTGTTGTTGTTGTTGTTATTGTTTGTCTTTCATAATTTATTTCTCTGCTTTTCATATATAAATGATTGATCAAAGAACCGTTGTCAGAAAGCATCAAGGAACATTTTTTTCTTGTCTTGTAGAGTATGAATTTACTTGGGTGAAAGACGGGAGATTATAAATGTATCTGTTGGTCAGCCAAGGAAATTATCTGTCATGTGCATAGCGGGGTGGGACTTCCTTGTGGAACCAAGTCCACTATCTAATCTTTCATTCCTCTAGAAAGTGCTTTTCTTACCTTTATGTTTGGGTGGGCATGACCCTTCCTTTGCCTCTGTGTTGTCATAGCAATGATGTGGCTTCATTTACTGAAAAGGGGAAGGAGGACGGGATGCCCACCACGTAAGATGGAAGACTGAGCTTCTGTGTGGGCAATCCCGTAAGACACCGGCAACCCACTGGCCTTGTCTCTCACCGTGAGCTCCGAGCAGGGCCAAGAGCAGGATGACTGCCCTCCTGCTGCTCCCACGCTGCTGCCCTGGGAAATAGTGTCCTGCCCCCTCATTTCAGAAAAGAAAAGAAAAAAAAAAATCCCAGCCCTTTTCCTCAGAGTGCATATAGTGAAGAATGTTTTTAACTGTTTGCTTGGAAATATAATTAAGGTGATAAAAGGCAGCAAGGAATTATCTGGAAGATCCTCACAAAGACTTTGCTAATGCTTGGGGATCTCCTGCGAAGAGGCTGGCAAGGCTCCCGGTCCCCAGGCATGGCTCACCCCTCTCGGGTCCTGAGAGAGTTGCAGTCCCAGTACCGTTGCTGGTTTTGCTCTCTGTTTTTTTTCCGTAGTTTGTACCTCCTGCCCAGAACGTCTGAGCAAGCTGTCTGGATTGCAGCTTTGCTCCTTCGCTCTGCGACAGACATGAGGAAGCACACAGATGTGTATGCTTTCCGCAGCGTGCCGAAACATTGCGCTGCTTTTACCTAAAGAAAGCACAAGAGGGGATGGTTTAATAAAAGAAAAACAACTCTGTGAATGGAACACTTCAGCTCTCTCCCTCCCTGAGTTGGTTGTGATCTAGCCTCGATGAGGAAAGCGGGGCTTTCCCACCGCCACCGCGGGTGCCGTGTCTCAGCTGGAGGTGCTGAAATGTCCGCCAAGCCCCTGCTTCCCCTGCTTGGGCTTTAATAAGTTCTGTTCTTCTGCCAGGCGATCCCCAAGTAGCCGGGATCGGGTGGCCACAGCTACACCTGAGTGACTTCATGGAGGAGCGCATCTCCCCTCTGACAAGTCCATCCTTCCTAGGAGCTAGCTCTCGGGGAGGAGGAGGCTGGAAAGCCACGAGAAGATGAAGGCCGGTGTTACGTTCCTAAAGCTGATGCAGACATGTATTCATCAGCAGACTGGTTTGCAATGGGTTCCCCAAGCCATCCCAGTAAGAAAGGAGGCTTGGGGAGAGATAACAAGAAGGTAGATGATAAACCCACAGTATGTGTGTGAGAAGGAAAGACAGCTGAGTTGGTGGGATTGTTTGCTCTTGAGAAAGAAGAATTCGTCTTTTTCTATATTGACAGAAAAATATGTGCCCTTTTGTGATAAAATTACATATTCTGGGTCCACCAGTCTTCCAGGTTCCTTTTAAAATACGCAGCTAAGAGGACGTCCTGAGAAAATATAAATATAGTGGCTGGACATCCGACAAGTGTGCGTGAGATATCATCCGGCTTTAGAGACCAATAAAGTTCCTGATGGTTTGATAGATTACTCGTGGTATTTTTTATAAAATACACATAAATATGCAAAAAAGGGGTTTTCTGAGGAGTGGAAAAGATACCCATCCTGGTACATGATGAAATACGTTCCTTTGAATTAAACCCATGGCAGTAGGTTTTAGAGCAGTCAGTCCTGGTTAGGCTTAACAAGGCTCAGAGGATGTAAGCTCCCCTAGAAATATCTATAGAATTATAATACTCTAGTTAATAAAATAGATATTTAAAATAGCATAGTCAGGTAAATTGAAAGGTCTAATTTAAGCTGGTAGGAGAAAGATGAAGGAAATTCTGCCAGTGAGAAAACCTACTTTTCTTCAGATGCTGCCTTAGGAGTTTGCCTTAGAGGCAAATATTCTAAACCTTAAATCCCTCTCAGCCTTGAAATGACAGAATTATCTAGAAATTTACTTATACGCAGAGACCAGATTTAAACCTTTACTTTTTCAGCCTAATCCGCAATCATGTCACATGCATATTCACGTTGCACACGCACACCCATGAAGTAGACTGAGGTGCTGTGAGACTTTTATTGCCGTGAATCATGTGTGAGTTACTCACTCACCCGAAATGGGAGCTTAGCAGCCGTATTTTTTTTGCAAACTGTCCTGACATGGCTCCTGCGTGCGCAGTACCCCCGGGGTGGCACCAGGCCGCTACGTGGGGTCTGGAGCTTCAGGTCTGTTCTACAAGAATCTGTATCCCTGTGCTGCTGATGCTCAGTATTTCAGGTACTTTCTGTAAGGATCTGGGGGGAATGGGGAGGGAGGAGAGGAAATGAGGCAGCGTAAATAAAAAGTAGCTTTTCTAAAGTGAAAACAGCCACAGCTTTAAAATGTGTCGCCCGTGATGCTGCTCTGGTTGGAAAGAGGGAATATTTCTTGCCTGTTCTTTAGGCTGAGTGTGCGGTTCAAGCCTGCCCACCGAAGTTATCCACAGAATCCCTGCCACCCTTCTTTCTAGAAAAACCCATTTTTACACCCACTCTTGCAGAGTTTCAAAGGAAACA
>NW_009597389.1:0-227 GCF_000690535.1 Cariama cristata
TTATTTTTTTATTTTTTTATTTCTCCTGCCCCGTAATCCCATCAACTTGTCATGGTTCCCCGGGAAGCAGGGCTGCTCTGAACAAAGCCCCTGGAGCATCCCAGGTTCCTGGAGGGGGTTTTGCAGCTGCGCCTCGGAGCGTGACCGATCGGGAATGAGCCTTTGCAGGCACATCTAATGCAGTTTGGACAGGGAGACTTTCATCCGCTCGTGGCAGGGAGGAGCCC
>NW_009597389.1:389-1388 GCF_000690535.1 Cariama cristata
TTTGGGGAGGGGGAAGGCTGTGAGTGCGTAGCTGAGGGTGCCCATCGCCGGGGACTGGTCACTGTCACCCCATCCTGGGCTCCAGCAGGTTCCTCGTCCCCATCAACCCATCCCCAGCAGGTGCCTTGTCCCCATCACCCGTCGCTAGAAGATTCCTCGTCATGGTCCCCATCACCCCATCCCTATCAGGTGTCTCATCCCAGTCCCCATCACCTTGTCCTTGCCCTTGTCACCATGATCCCTCATCGCAGTCCCCATCACCTGGTCCTTGTCCCCATCACCCCATCCCAGTCCCCATCACCTTGTCTCCATCCCCAACAGATACCTTGTCCCAGTCCCCACTGGCCACCTCACCCTGGTCCCCATCACCCTGTCCTGTCCCCAGCAGACCCCTCATCTCGCTGTTCTTCTCCCCCCGTGGGGCCAGCCCAGCACCCCAAGCTGCCCCCATTGCCCATTGATCCCCGAGGATCTCCAGCAAGAGAAAATTTGGGGGGGGTCCCTTTTGGGAAGGGGAGGACAGGTGCCAGCCAGCTGCCTGGTGCCCCCCTACCCTTAATGACAGAGAGGTAGCATTGGGTGGCATCAGGTACTGAATGCGCTCTGCAGCATGGCAGGCACTTGTGTGAGTGGGGAAACTGAGGCACGGAGCAGGAACAGGTGGGGAGCTGGTGGCAAGTTGTGCGGGCGCAAAGGCTGGAGGGATGTTAGGCTGGACCACACGTGGAAACACACATCACTGGGGAAGAGAAGATGAAGGTGACGAGAAGATGAAGGTGATGGGAAGATGAAGGTGAGGAGAAGATGACGGTGGAGAGAAGATGAAGAGGCAAGATAAGAAGATGAAGATGATGGGAAGAGACAAGATGAGACGACAGAAGGAGTGGAAAGAGGAGGACAAGGACAAGGAGAGGAAGAGGAGAAGGAGGAGGACAAGGACAAGGAGAGGAAGAAGAGAAGGAGGAGGACAAGGACAAGGACAAAGATGAGGAGGAGGAG
>NW_009597389.1:1407-5301 GCF_000690535.1 Cariama cristata
GAGGAAAGGAGAGGGAGGAGAAGAAGGAGGAGAAGTACTGTTGGCTCCAGAGAAGACATATCTCCCCGTGAGCATTGCCAACCCATCACTTCAGGGGTTGGACAGGTTTGGTATTTTTTTGTTGGTTTATTTTTCCCTCGGTGAAAAGTGGCTTTTTGACCCAAACACACGTTTTCATAGCAAAGGTTTCTCTTGGCCGAAAGCCTTTTTTTTTTTTTTTTTTCTTTTATTAAAAAGAAAAATGGCAAGGCTGGTGGGAAGGGTCACTTCTGTAAAACTTTTTTTTTTTTTTTTCTGTAAAAAGGAAAAGAAAATCTATTTTGGCTTTTTTTCATCAGAAATACTTCTGAGGGAGGTTTTGGGAGTGAATCATTCCCAAAATCCCCTGTCCTGCGCCGTGCCTGGTCCTGCCCGACTTTATCATCTCTCCCTGCAGCAAACGCCCAGCAACAATAACAACAACAACAAAAAAAGAATTATTAGAAAATCCTCTTTTTCTTTTAATTTTTTAAACAGTGGACCAGTGGATGATTTTGCCCTATTTTTCCTGTATTTTGGCCATTTATCCCCATGGAACTCTGGTGCTGGGTCCAAAAATTGCCGCAGTCTTTAGGAAGGAGCAAAGAAGGGCCCCATGCAGCATGTGTTGGGTTTCTCAGGGCATTGACGTCATCTCCAAGAGGAGCGTAGAGCTGCTGGAGATGGGACAGACCTCACTGCACCCCCTTGGCAGGTTTTGGGGGTGATAAGAGGTTTTCGTGGCCCCTGGGACCTCCCCACCGCCCTTCTGCCCCATGCCAGCACTGGATGGAGCCTCGCTGGAGGTTATCTCCAACCCTGTCTCCTGGATGGACCTCAGGATGATGTTGCAGGTAGCTTGTCTCCAACCCTGTCTTCTGGATGGACCTTGGGCCCGTGATGGAGGTAGCTTGTCCTCAAGCCATGTCTTCTGGGTGGACCTCAAGCCAATGTTGTAGGTAGCGTGTTCACACCCATGTCTCCTGGATGGACCTCAGGACGATGGTGTAGATAGCTTCTTCCCGGTCATGTCTGCAGCCCCATAATCTGATTGAACCTCTGACTGGGGCTGCACATAGTTTGTCTCCAGTCCTATTCCAAGACTTATCTCCTGGGTGGACCTCACACTGATGTAGGTGACTTCTCTATGCCTTTTCCAGCCCCATCCCCTGGATGGACTTCAGATCAACCTTACAGGTAGTTCATCTCCAGCCCCATCTCCTGCATGGACTCTGAACCTACATTGCAGGTAGCTTGTCTCCAGCCCTGCTTCCAGCCTTATCTCCTGGTTGGACCGCACACCTATGCCGTATTTAGCTTGTCCCCAACCCCATCTCCAGCCCAGTGTCTTAGCTAGACCTCAAACCAAGATTGTAGGTTCCTTGTCTCCATCCTTATCTCTCTGAAGGACCTCAGATGGATTTTGCAGGTACCTTCTTTCCGTCCCTATCTTCCTGATGGATCCCAGATCAATGTTGTAGGTATCTTGTCTCCAGCTCTACCTCCCTGAAGGACCTCACACTGATGTTGTAGGTATGTTGTTTCCATCCCTATCCTCCTGAAGGACCTCAGACCGATGCTGCAGGTACCTTCTCTCCATCCCTATCTCCCTGAAGGATCTCAGACTGATGTTGTAGGTATCTTGTCTCCGTCCCTACCTCCCTGAAGGACCTCACACTGATGCTGCAGATATCCTCTCTCTCCATCCCTACCCTCCTGAAGGACCTCAGACTGATGCTGCAGGTACCTTCTCTCCATTCCTATGTCCCTGATGGACTTCAGACGGATATTGTAGGTACCTTCTCTCCATCCCTATCTCCCGAAGGACCTCAGATTGATGCTGCAGATACCTTCTCTCCATCCCTACCTCCCTGATGAACTTCAGACTGATGTTGTCTCCATCTTATCTCCCTGAAGGACCTCAGACCGCTGCAGCCGCCCTTCTCTAATGTCCCCAAACCCTACCCACCATGTCACCTTACCGACAGCGCCCATCCCCAACCCTGCCTGGTCCCGACTTCATGGTGGACACCCCTCGAGGAGCCAAAACCGTGGTGGAGGAAGAACCGGAGACAGGCAGAGGAGACGGGAGCGCCTTCAAAATTGACACCATATGGCTGTTCCTTATCCCCGGGCCCAGTAAATCGGTCTTTCATGCCGGGCCGGTTGCCATAGGAGCAAACACACAGGAAATATCCCAGATAACTCGAATAGTGGCAAAAACATATGTTTTGGATAAAAACCCAACAGAAAATCGCCCCGTTTAACCCCCTTTGAAGCGTTTTTACCCGCACGGTTTTTAACCCCTTTCCTCTGCCTCAATGCATGCACAAAGTGGGGAAACTGAGGCACGCCGGCTCCCAGTCCCCTTGTCGCCCAGCAACAGGAAATCCGATGGGTTTCTTGGAATGAAGCGTAATTGCTGGCAGGTCCTCAGCATCATCTCACCTCCTCCTCTTCCTCCTCCTCCTCCCCGGAGCCCCTTATCAAGATGGATGGCTGGATGCAAGGCCGTGCGCTCGCTTCACAAGCATTTTGCTTTGATTTGCCAAGGAATTTGCTTTGCTTTTGCTTTTTTTTTTTTTTTGCCTCCCTCCCTTTTTCTTTCTTTTTCCAGCTCTCAGCCGAACCTTTCCTTATCGCATCTGGTGAGCAGCGGGGCCCCCAGCGTTCCCCCCCTTGGCCGCCCTCCAAATGCTGAATGCAAAGCCGCCAGCCAAGCTGCTGCGGCACGGCCAGGTTTCCCAGTGCTGCGGCATCCCGCAAGGCCAAGCCCTGAGCAAACCGACAGGCCCTGGTGCTGTGTTTGCTCTTAGCGAAGGGGAAACTGAGGCACGGAAAGCCTGAAAAGGCTGCTGCGGGTGTCACCGGCTCCTGCAAAGCGGCTTTGTGCATCCCCGTGTGCTGCAAACATCCCTGCGTGCTGCAAACATCCCCGTGTGCTGCAAACATCCCTGCATGCTGCAGACATCCCTGCGTACCACAAATATCCCCACACACCGAGAATATCCTTGTGTGCAGCAAATATCTCCGCATGCTCCAAACATCCCCGTGGGCTGCAGCCATCCCCGTGTGACACAAGTATCTCCATGCACTGCTAATATCCCGGCGTGCTGCGAGTGTTCCCGTGCGCTGCAAGCATCCCTGCGTGCTGCTGCAAACATCCCTGTGTGCTGCGAGCATCGCTGCATCCTGCAAGCATCCCAGCGTGCTGCAAACATCCCTATGTGCTGCGAGCATCCATGCGTGCTGCGAACGTCCTCCTGCATTGCAAACATCCTCGCATCCCTGCGCTCTGCGACACCTCCTAACACCTATTGCCGAGAGGAGACATCGCTGCCAGGTTTTTCCAGCACTGCCCGGAGATAGAGCAGGTACCACCCTCCCAGCACCCCTGCCCCTATAAAAGGCCAAGTCAGGGCACCCATGGGTGCTAGGCCAGAGAAAATTTTAGGGAGCGCTCTGGAGGGTTGTGAGCAGGACTTTTGCATAGGAGGGATTGCAACTATAGGGTGCAGGTAGGACCAAACCGAGGGGATCAGGGATAAAAAAACCCGGAGAATGATGGAGCAAGGCGCTGTGGGGCCACGGCAGCGGGATGATAACTGGCGGGAGGTGATCGGCCGACCTGGGATTTCTCCTGGTGCCGTCGTGTAAATACTGCTGACGGGAGGAATGTGCAAGCGCAGAGGAGAAATCCCCTTTCCCAGCCGGAGCATCGCCTCACTGCCGCCCTCAGAACCCTTCCAGATGCTTTTGTTCCCCTCCGAGCCTCCTGTGCAATTTTTTCCCCACTTTTATTTTGGTGGGGGTCCACGTCTCCAGCAAGGTGCAACAGCCCTGCTACCCCCTGCATCCCTGCAATCCCCTGCATCC
>NW_009597389.1:5353-5735 GCF_000690535.1 Cariama cristata
CTTGCATGCCTGCAACCCCCTGCAACCCCCTGCATCCTTGCATCCCTACTACCTGCTGCATCCCTGTTGCCCCCTGCATCCCTTTTACCCCTGCATCCTTGCAACTCCCTGCATCCCTACTACCTGCTGCATCTCCTTGCATCCCTGCAACCCCTGCTTCTCTGCTACCCCTTGCATCCTTGCTATTCCCTGCATCCTTGCAACTCCCTGCATCCCTGCAACCCCTTGCATCCCTGTTGCCCCCTGCAGCATCCCTCTGCATCCTTGCATCCCTACTACCTGCTGCATCCCTGCTACCCCTTGCATCCCTGTTGCCCCCTGCATCCTTGCATCCCTACTACCTGCTGCATCCCTGCTGCCCCCTGCATCCCTGCAACCTCTG
>NW_009597389.1:5834-6480 GCF_000690535.1 Cariama cristata
CATCCGTGCCCGCAGCTGCTTGGCAGATGCAGAGCCCTGCTGCAATCCCAAACTCATTTTCCCTCTTCAGCTGCTGGGTTTGTGTTTGGGTTTTGGTTTTTTTTTTTTTCTTCCCCTCTTTTTTTTTTTTTCTTTTAATAACCTTGCAGTGCATCTCCCTGCCTCCTCCTTCCACCCCCTAAGCTCTATTATGGGTTTGTGAGGTTTAGCAAAATAAACGCGGCCAAACCATAACCCTCCTAATGTGCTAAATCGCTGGAAAAGCCAGAACAGCTTCGCAGGGCAGCCGAAAGCTCTCGCCGAGGCACCGAAAGACCCCTGAGCCGCTCGGCCCTCCAAGCAAAGCACGGCAGATGCAATCAATTTAATCCCCACCCCCCCCTTATTTGATATATTTTCCAGCGGGGTATGGTCCTTGCACCCAGGTCCCGGTGAGACGATGCTAAATTAAAGAGGGAATAAAGCAATGAGATAAACCCCACCGGGTCGATGGGAAAAATTGCATTTTCCCTGCTCGACCCCCTCGCTTTCCTCCTCTCCGCATCCCCAGAAATCCCGGCAGGGGCCAAATGATGCTCGAAAGCTGCTTAAAGGGTCGGTTCCCCACTCCCGGGGGGTATTTCTTCCCCTTCACGGGCTGATTTCA
>NW_009597389.1:6509-10879 GCF_000690535.1 Cariama cristata
CCCCAGTGCTGAGCTTGCTCCATGCCTGGGGGGCTGCAAAGCAGCAGAGGAGGGATTTTTTTGGGGGTGCTTTGGGGTTTCTTTAGGGTGTTTCAGGGCACTTTAGGCTTTTTGGGGTCCTCTCTTGACAGGGAGAGCTGCACTTTCTCCCCACCCTGCCCAAGAATGTTTCTGCTGATATTAAACCCGACCCGGAGGCATTTCGAAGAAGCCGACTTCCTCGCCAAAAAAATGACCTCAGCCTCCCTGGTTTGAAGCTTTTTTTTTTTTTTTTACCTTTTTAAAGCATTTTTTCTCCCTCTCCTGCCTGCCAGGCGAGAGGCACCGATGGGGCCTCTTACCCCTGGCTTCAGCATCCCTGCCAGGCTGCATCCACAGTGCCAATCCCCCAATTACTGAAGATATATTTGCAGGTTTTAACCTGCACATTCCAGTTTTAACCTGCAAATTCCAAATTTTCCCCTCCAAAACCCCTCTGTGCCACTGGCAGGAGGATCCAGGGGCCAAACCTGCTGCAAAAACCCACCTTGCACCATCCTCCGGGCAAAACTCATGTCCTCAGTGAAATAAGAGGGGGAAAAAAATAAATCCCAAACAAAAAGCCGATGTTGCCCGCGATGTTTTCTGGAAGAGTTTTTTGCAGGAGTCTCCTTAACAGACTCCTCTGCATTTTTGCTTTTATTAAACGTGGCGGCCTGCCTGAGGCTGCTGCGATGGTTTTACAAGCGCTAAAACATCTCCTGAATTAAAAATCAAGCCCCTCCGGCACCTCCACAATGGGAAATGCTGAGGAGAAAGGAGGGAGATGCCGATTTAGAAAGGGAAAAGCTAGATTTGGGTGTTTTCGGATGGAATTGCTCCAGCTTTAGGTTTGTGGTTTTTTTTTTTTCTTAAATTAATATCTGCAGTCCTGAAGACACCAAGGGGGCAGTTCAGAAAAGAGAAACGCTTCTGCAAGAAGCAAACCTGTTGGATTGCTGGTCCCCAAAAGGCTGACATTAGTGGCAAAATTCCTAATGTGCCCCTGAAAAAACAGACAGGGAAATGTTTCTGCCATTTTTTTCTGCCCAAAGAGGTGCATCGCGATCCTGGTGCTGCATCCTGCATCCCACAGCTGCATCCTACACCCTGCACCTGCAACCTGCACATGCACCATGCACCCTGCATCCCACTTCTTGCACCCTGCAGCTGCATCCCATGCCTGTCCCCTGGATCTGCACCCCGCAGCTTGCATCCTGCATCCCAAATCCTGCAGCTGCATCCTGTGTCCTGCACCATGCACCCCACTTTTCACATCCTGGAGCTGCGCTCTGCATCCCAATTCTTGCATCCCGAATCCTGCATCTGCACCCTAAACCCTCCCATCTGCACCCCACCTCCTGCACCCCACCACCCCACATCCTCCATCTGCACCTTGCACCGTCCCACGTCCTGCGCCCCAAACCCCGCATCTGCACCCCGCAGCTCCATCCAGCCCACCTCCTGCATCCCTCATCCACACCCCCACCCTGCTCCCAGGACTTACAAATCCTGACGGTCCGACCGGCCTCACCAGGGACCCCCACCCCACCCCACCCCAGGACCCTATATAAGCACAGCCCAGGGTCCTTACTGGGCTTATACTGGGCTGGAAACCCTATAGATTCATCCTGGCTCTGCCTCATCCCCATCAGCCCCCCCAACCACAAGACAAAAGCTTAATTGCAATTAAAATCATTTGCAAGGCTGGATTGGTCCCATCCGCTCCTTCCTTCCAGCCCATTCCTGGGCCCATCCAGGCATTTTTCCAGGCAGGTGTGATATGGGAAAGCAGCATTCCCAAACTGGCCCGCCCAGGGAGGGAGTGGGGAGGTTTCCCCATCCGTGGGGCTCCGAGTCACCACCCCAGCACATCTGGCAGGCAGATGTGGCCACGCAGCCGGGCTCTGCCTCCCAGATGGGGGACGAGCGGCAAAATCCCTGTACGGGATTCGAAAGCTATAATTTTCCCTTGGAAATCTGCATTTCCCGGCTCATTGCACACCCTCCCCATTTCCAGGGGTGCTACAAGATCCCCGTGCATGGCCGGGCCTGCGCCGTGATGCTCTGGGGCTGGACCATCCCTTGTCCCGCACCTCCATCCCATATCTGCGCCCTAAATCCTGCTTCTGCACCCCATGTCCTGCATTCCCCCACCACCATCCTACATCCCGCATGCGTCTGTGCTCTAAATCCTTCTTCCACATCCTAAATCCCATTTCTGCATCCCAAATGGGATGTATCTGCATCTGCATCCCACCTCCCATGTCCTACATCCTGCATCCCAAATCCCGCTTCTGCATCCCATGCCCTGGCATCCTCCATCTGCATCTTAAATCCTGTTTCCCACATCAATTGTCCTGTATCCCACCTCTGCATCCTAAATTCTGCATCCCATATTCTGTATCTCATCCCAAATCCTGCATCTGCCCTTTCATCCCGTGCCCTGCATCCCACATCTACACCTGCACCCAAAATCCTGCTTCTGCCACCCTTCTCCTGTGTCCTGCAGCTGTGTCCTGTGTCCTCTGTCCGGAAATCTGTATCCTAAATCCTCCCTTCCTGACCTGAAACTCCAATCTTTTATCCTAAATCCTCCATCCCACATCTGCATCCCCTCTCCTGTGTCCAGCATCCATGGCCTCTATCCTCCCCCTCTGGGAACCTGTGTCTGCACCCTAAATCCTCCATCCCACACCCTGTGTCTGCACCTTAAATCCTTTTTTTTTTTTTCCCCCCTAAATCCTGTATCTGCATCCTGAATCCTGCAGCCTAAATGTGTCTGCAGCCTAAATCCTGCTTCTGCAGCCCCTCTCCTGCGCCCTGCGTCTGGCACCCTGCACCCTAAATCCTCCATCCCACATCCCGCATCACATCCTAAATCCTGTCCCACATCTGGATCCTAAATCCTGCATCTGCATCCTAACTTTTCTGTCCCACATCCTGCATCTACATCCTAAATCCTACGTCCCACATCTGCATCCTGAATCCTGTCCCACATCCTAAATCCTATATCCCCCATCTGCATCCTAAGTCCTGTATCCTACATCCTTCACCTGCATCCTAAATCCTACATATGTCCGACATCTGCGTCCTAGATCCTTTATCCCGCATCCTACATCTACATCTGAAATCCTATGTCCCACATCTTCATCCGGAATCCTGCATCCTGCATCTACATCCTAAATCCTACATCCCCCATCTGCATCCTAAATCCTCTATCCTACATCGTTCATCTACATCCTATGGCCCCCATCTACATCCTGCATCCTGCATCCCCATCCTAAATCCTCCATCCCCCATCTGCATCCTAAATCCTGCATCCCACATCCTGCATCTACGTCCTAAATCCTATGTCCCACATCTGTATCGTGAATCCCACATCTACATCCTAAATCCTGCATCCCACATCTGCATCCTGAATCCTCCATCCTGTATCCTCCATCTACATCCCAAATCCTGTGTTCTCCATCTGCATCCTGAATCTTGCATCTACATCTTAAATCCTGTGTCTGACATCTGCATCCTGAATCCCGCATCCTGCATCTACATCCCAAATCCTGTGTCCCTCATCTGCATCCTGAATCCCGCATCTACATCCTAAATCCTCCATCCCACATCTGCATCCTGAATCCTCGATCCTGCGTCCTCCATCTGCATCCCAAATCCCACATCTGGCATCTACATCCTATGTCCCACATTTGCATCCTGAATCCTGCATCCTGTCCCACATCCTAAATCCTACGTCCCCCATCTGCATCCTAAATTCTCTGTCCCACATCCCACATCTACACCTTAAATCCTGTCCCCCACATCTGCATTCTAAGTTCTCCATCCCAATATCCTGCATCTATGTCCTAAATCCTGTCCCACATCTGGCTCCCGAATCCTGCATCTACATCCCAAATCCCGCATCCACATCCTAAATCCCAACTCCCACATCTGCATCCCAAATTCTCCATCCTCTGTCCTCCACCTACATCCCAAATCCTCCATCCCACCTCTCCACCCTGAATCCTCCATCCCTAAACTCCCCATCCCAAATCCCCCACCGAGGAGACCGCGAGGAGGCCGAAGGGACGGCAAAGCCGGAGCACCAGGAATTTGTGATGAGGTGGGGAAAGGGCCGGAGGGGGGCCGGGAAAAGCCGGGCGCAGCCGCCCGCCCCGCCAAAAAAAAAATGGCATTTGTCACGCGCCGCTGCCTCTCTGAGCGCGCCTTGTCCCCAGCGGGGCCGCACAATGGGCGCTTTCAGGGACCCCCGCTTCCTCGCAGCCCCCTTTTTTTTCCCCCGGTGAGATTTTCAAAGAAACCTTTTAACCCCCTAGAATTTCCCCCTGAAAATCCTGAAA
>NW_009597389.1:10901-11110 GCF_000690535.1 Cariama cristata
AGCGGGAAAAAAAAAAAAAACCCAAAACAAAACCCACAACAAAACCCCCAAACCTTAAAAATTAAAGAGTTGAAAATAATTCCCGTGGGATAATTGAGCCTGGTTAACGGGCGAGACCAAAGCGGAGCGCGAGCGGTGCGCGGCCTCTGCCAAAATATCCCGGGGAGGGGGTGGTAACGTGCCCCGTGACACCCCCCACCCCCAAATAA
>NW_009597390.1:0-11253 GCF_000690535.1 Cariama cristata
GTCCGTGTTCATGCGGAATCGTGCCCTGAAGCAGCGCATCCCGTGTAGCACGTAATGTTGAGAGAGTAACGGCGTGAATCTGTAACGACGTGCCCTAAACCTGGGGCCGAACGAGCCGTCAGGCTGAGGGCATGCGAGTGAAACTTGGGGTTTTGTTTTTTTCCCTTGGAGCAGCGCTCAGCTGTGTGTGTTCTCCACCAGACCGTTTAAAACCGCACGTTTGCCATGCCGCACGCCACCCGTGTCCTTAGCGAATAACTCTACAGAGACCTTTTTTTGGGTAGTCTGGAGATAATTTGGGAGGCATGGTTCCCCAAGTTAGATTTTTAGATCTGGGCATCCGTGTGTAAGTGGCCTGCTTTTCAAGGTGCACCTGCAGCTCCCAGTGACTCCCGATCACTCAGGAGGCACCTGGATGTGATGTGTGGCTTTGAAAGCCTAACTTTGGACTTAGAGTCTGTATTTCATGTACGTGCTCTGTCAGAATGATGTGCTCAGGCTCAGCCTGCTCCTGTTCATTCTTTCCTGAGATGTGCAGTATGCAAATATAACTTATTGCCACTGTTTCTCTTCAGAATTTGTTCTGAAATACCTTTTCCCTTTTTTCTTCTTTTCCCATCCTAGGTGGACTTTTCATGAGGAACACTGTTCAGGAGCACAGTGCATTTCGATTTGCTGTGCAGTTATACAACACAAACCAAAATACCACAGAAAAGCCCTTCCATTTGAACTATCATGTAGATCACTTGGACTCTTCCAACAGTTTTTCAGTGACAAATGCTTGTAAGTAAATACATGCTTTTTTGAAAAATATTTATTTGTTATCTATCCTTACATTCAATTTCTCCCTGGTAGCCTAGAGTTCTTGTTCATACAATATAGTGCAACAAATGTGTGTACTGACATGAGGTTTAGTAGATTTACAGCATTGCATGGTTGAATAATACCTTAGGGAAAGTTCTCTCACCACTTCTTTTCACCCCTTTAGTTTTGTTTTCCAGAAAAACAACAATGTTATTTATATAGCAATGCTGTGTAGCTGTGATCAGTGAATTGCCGCTGAAGTAACATCCGTTTTCTGTTGAGGCTACAACCTAGCTGTGTGAAACAGCGTAATTTGCAAATAATACCATGTAGGAATAAAACAGAAACAGCTGTTTACAAGTGACCTTGAGGGGACAAAGCTAGAGGGGCTTACTTGCCTCCTCTGCCCTGAAATACTGCGTTGTTTTCTTACAGTGAAAGTCCTGTTAAAAGCTGAGGAGACTGTAAACTGACAAATGCCGTTAGAGCTGAGGGGAGAGAAAATGGAATCAGAATGCTTAGTGTTACAAGGAATAGCTCTGCACAAGCAGTGCATACATATAATTTGAGCCTTTATTAACAGAAGCAGCAAAATAGAACTTTGAGTAGTGTTAATGTGGTGTTAAAATGCAAAATCTCTTTCTGAAAGACTGGTGCGTGTTCTGCATTTAAAGAAGCATTTCTTTACCAATAGTAGTTCCTGAATATTTGTTTTACTGATGAGTCCAAATTCAAGTTTTATTGTAAACCTTTGAAAATGAATGGAGGCTTCTTGCGAGGTAGTTGCATGCACTTTGCAGTATACAGAAATATGTCTGTGCATGATCTAAAGGACCTCTGAATGCAATGTACTAACTTTTGTGTTAATGAACAGGATTCCTGTTCATATACTCACAGTACTAAATCTTCGAAGAGGAAGCATTATACTAAAATAATGGAAGTGCTGGAGTACAGAAAACTAGTATCTCTTGCTTTAAAACAATTTCATGTTTTGAGTATCTTATTTCTTTAATTTTTTTGTTTGTTAGAGATAGGGTAGTTCTTGTGTTCCTGTCCTATGCTGGGTAATCAGAAGGCTGGACAAGTAGATATTTTATTCTTCTAGGATTTCAGGTATTTTCTGAGAAAGTTAATATTTAGAAAATATACAATAAGGAAGTATTTGGACAAATTTTGGATTGATATTCTAACATATCCCCCATGTGACTGCTTCTTGCTAGTGCAGTGTTGTACTTTTTAAAGGGCTTTGAATTAGGACCCTTAAAACTTTTGCAGGGGGGTTAATTATATAATATCCAATAAAAATGTTTGGTAAAGTGGAAAAAAAATGGTAAATAAAAGCATGTCTGTACTTTGCATCTTATTTTACTAATCCTATCCAGCCTGAACAGCTCTTACAACAAACATCAGACTATTAATCCTTAATCAGTGTAATCCCTTCAAGAGGCTGTATCTCAAACATAGTTTCCTAAATATCAATTATATGGATTTAAACTAAATACATTAAACTGCTTGGATGGTTAATTATTAATTGTTTTTTAAAAGTTCTATCATCACTTCTTTACAGATCCCACCAAGACAAGTGAACCACACACTCGTTCAGAGGCAGTCAATGTATTATTTAGTCAGTGTGCTTCTCGTCTTCTGACATCTAATGATTTTTATCATTGCTTAGTGAAAGCTGTGGCGATTTTTAGTAAGATGAGATGGTTTTCTGTAGTATAGGGCTGCATGTTCCAACACACATATTGCCAGCATAGTAAAATTGGGAAAACTTAAATCTCTGGAGAAACCGTAGACCAGAGAATACCAATCTACAGTAACCTATTTAAAAATAGAAGATGTGAAAAAAGAAACAGAAGAAAGAAAATTGAAAGGTGACCTTGTCCATAGCTATGTCAACCATCTGGTAATACTGTTGGTAGGAAAAGAATACGATGAGTCCAAGTCACCAGTCATAGAGGTCTCGGTAGCTCAAAATAATAATAAAAAAATAATAGAAGAACAGTTGCTCTTTTTGGATCCAGAAGCAATTATTTTTGAAATTCAGAACACTCATACATATCAATATATTAGGATGAACTAGTAGCTCCTCGCACTACCTGGCTAACATGTAAAAGATTCTGGCCTAAGTACACTTAATCACATCCTCGCTTCCTAGTGGAGTGGCAGATAATTTCAGGGTGCTGCCATATCCATGAAGGAATTCTTTCCACAACATTTTTACTTCTCTTGGAGATAAGCATAAATTGTCTCCAGTGCTGTCACACAGCCGCTTGATCAATATTTGCAGTTGGCAGGGATCCATAGGAGAGAAACCTGCAGTGACTCTGACTGCCTTCACTGTAGAGGGAGGCTGTGACTGACTTTGTGGTGGGATAGGTAAAGGAACTGAAGGGAAATTGGAGGAAGTAGCATGTGGACCTTGAGCCTATTGCTAGTACTAGTCAGTATCCATGAAATAATACTTTTCATTCTCTTTTGCTTTCATTTATATGATAGTGACTGTAGTAAGTGTTCATGTGTGCAGGAATTGAGGGGGGCTCTGCTCAGGAAAGGCTTATGTTCTTGCTGTACAGCTGCACATCCTGCTTGGTGCAATCTGGTGCATTCCAGAGGCAGGAGAAAAAAATCTCTTCTGAAGTATCCTCATGAACCAGAGATAAAAAGCCCACCTCTGGTAGGGCTGATTTGGCAGTATCCCAACATGGGAACAAACTTGTTTAGAAGCAAAAGAAAATTCCTGCCCTAAGCCCCTCCTCCTCATTCCTTTTTCAGTTAAATGATGCATAATCTGATTTATGTACATGTATTCCCTGCTCCACTGCTAGCACCGAGCCCCTCTCTGTATATTTAATTTACATGCGTGCAAACAATATTCATCCACTCTGTATTTATATGCCCACCTATTTATTTAGCTGTATGATATCTTAAGAGAGAACAAATGCAAACACAGATGAAAATTCCAGTGTATTTAAAGGTGAATTGAAGTTTATCAGTTGGCTCTGGGGGGATTTATTACATCATTTAAAATATGCAGCTTTTTACCATCAGAAAAAACAGAAAGGAAGAAAGTTAGCTTCACCTATGAATGAATAAAATCAAATAAAAATGGGTGTTATGTTTTCTTCAAAAATGGTCATGTAGGGAGTGAGCTGGCTTTTTCAGAATAATATAACAACTCAAATGTATAACTTCATCACTGAAGCATCTTTCATGCTTTTCTTATAACCTATGATGAAGGATGTTAGTATTAACATTGAATTATGAATACAGTTCTGTAGATCATATTCCTTAGAAATAACCCGTGTATGTCTTTCTGCTCTGCGCTTGTAGTGCACTATACTAACACTGCTCTAGCCTCTGCAGTGTCAGCTCATTAGCACACAGATCTCATATTCCCTCTCTGCACTGTCATTGCAAAAAATTGCTGTTGTACACCTTTACAGCCAACAAATGTGCACTTGCGTTATGTACAATTTTCAAGAAATATTTAGGAAAGTAAACTCAACCTTATACGTAGTCCCCGTGGAATTTCTCAAAAGAAAGCATTAGTTTTCATTAAAATCTGTTGATCATGTAATGATGGTGGTGGGATGTGTACGAGGGAAAAGGGGCTGTGATTGCAGAATCTAATTAATCGACAGGCAGATTCCCTCTCTCAGCTAAACCTAACCTATCAGCTGCAAATTCTTGTCCCATTAATTTTTCTGAGTCATTTCTCATATATCTTCTGAACTGAGAAAGCTTTTTGTATTTTACCAAAGGTTGATGTGTAGTTTTTTTCCACAGGCACTCGTTCTGTAAGAGACCAAAAAAAGAGGGAAGATACAATGACATGCTTACCTTAAGTTGCTAAAATCCTGTAAGTGATTGTATGGACACTTTTTTGAAGGGGTCTGATTTCAGACTTTCTTAGAAAATTTTTCTTTAGCATCCTTGCAGTCCTTGTGTTTAATCTTTAAAACTCAACTTGGAAGAAGATTTTAATGGAAAAAGTGCCTGTTTGTTGTGAGAATGTTGAAGAAAATGATACACAGGGCTAGTAGCAGACAATTTTTCCAGTTTAACTGTAGTAGTCCCTTTCCTAAAGCACAGGTGCATTTATATCTAATTCTATCTGTATGCTCGCATGCATACTCACTCGCACACATGCACACGCACACACTTTTTCCTTAGGTGCTGCTCAGCGTTTCTTTTTGCCAGTGGGCAGATAATTTGCTTCCCTTGCATCTGTGTACTCTTTGGCCAGCTGGCAAAGGACACCGATGATGAAAGTGGTCAGCTCCCTTCTGCCAAAAGCATAAGCATGTCTCGCTGAAAGCCTTGCCAAGTTTCGGCCGTGTACTGGTGGTTTTATGTGAGTAGACACCATAGGGTAGATGCCTCACTCTCCTGATAAGGAATGTACTGTGGTTTCTCCCAGCATTCTGTGGTATAACACCTGGAAATGTGCTTTCTGCACAACTCTACTCATTACAGATCCCTGAAAATGCCTTTTATGCTGCGGAACATGCTCAAGTATTGTATGTTAACTGCTGTGTGACAAAGGAAATCAGCTGGCTTTAGTTTAGAGGTCAAAGTTTTTGCAGTATTTGGCTAGGCCAAAAGGTGAATGATGTGCTCATGTGATTTTCTAAGAAAGTCTGAAATCAGACCCCTTCAAAAAAGTGTCCATACAACAAACTAAAGTTTGTTTCCACTTCATGGCAGAGCCAGAAGATTTGTCATTAAGCTGAATATGATATCAGTGTTAGCAGAAGGAGCCATACTGCTTTCAAGTATATTTTAGTATTTCTTCAATTAATTTTAAAATAAGCTGATTCTCCTTCTTCTCCTCCTCTGCTGCATACATAGCATTTACTTACTGTTTAGATGTTAGAGTTCCATTTAACTCACATTGTAGAGATGGAAAAAAATCTTATATGAATGGACACTTTTTTGAGAAACTCTGAATTTACCAAATGAATAAAGAGTAAAGTACGATGAAGAGCGTACTTTACTTGTTCAGTTTTGGAAAGATTTTGTGCAGATGCAGAGGTGAAATTCTTCACTTTTCCTATATAGCACTGAGCCTGGAGGACCCATGAGACTATTGGCATGGGTTGGAGAGCTACTGATTTAACTACACATTCCAATAAAATGTGTAACAGCTGTAGTTTATCACTGGGAGGAAATGGAGATGCCATGATGGGAAACAAGCATGTGACAGTAGCTTTTAACAACAACAAAAAAACCACAGTTTTGTTGAAGGCTGACTTGGGAACTTATCCAAGAGCCACAGAAAACAGTGGGTTTCTTTCCTCTGGGTTCGCTGTGTTCAGTGTCTGGGAGGTGGGAGGCCGTCCTACTGCAAGTGTAGGACTGTTATGCAAGAAGGTGTGAAATGAGGGAGCTGACGTATCTGTAATGGTTCTTTATTGTCACAATCCAGTAATTTAACATTTTTGCATTTAAAGTACATATTTTGTCATTACCGATTTTGGAATGCTTATTTTGATTTAGTTAGGCATCCTTAAAATGTTTTAGAATATGTTATTTTTAAAGCAGCAACAGTTTGGTTTCATAGTTCGGTTTCAAACCAAGCCAAACCATATAAATGAAAACTCATGTTCATTTATTGCGAGAAGGATGTTTATGTTGAATTCGTATTTGGCATTTAAGTTACAGCCTAAGATCAGTACTTTCTATACTGCTGTAAAGTATAGGTCACTGGAAGGCCACGGCCTCCTTTCTAAGGGAGCTCGTAAGGCAACCTGAAAACTCTATACCTGTTGTTGTGATGTTTGCTATACAGGGGCTTGTACCTCCACTGGAACAATGTGGGAATCTGAAAATAGAAATATAAAAATGATTGATCTAGATCAAACCAGTTTCTGTGAAACTGTGTGATGATCACTGCAGTGAAACAGTTTCCAGATTTCATCCATGGGGATTCTTTTCCTTCCAAAGGTACATTTGTTATGTTTTCCATCGGAAGCGAAGGTGTACTTCCTTCCGTTGTATCACCTGCTTTATACTATTGTTGATCTTCAGAATATCAGATGCCCCAGAAACCTCAAACTTGATATAATCTTGGAGTTTTTCATGTGCAATCATCTGCTGAAGACTCCAAAGTAGACACTCATGTTCAGCTGTTTGTGATTATTGCAGTGTGGACACTAGTAACTATCACACAGCTTCACCGTATGTACTCTGGCCTGACTGTTGGGCAGTTTGGAGATATTTCTATAGCATAAGAAAAGCAGAGTTCATTTATCAGCACGTAGCTATATATGAAACATTCAAAAGCAGTGTGTGCCTTTTTAGTTAATCTCACCAAGATGTAATTATTAGGAGTAAAACTGTCATATACACAGAGCAAGAGAGAAACAGGTGATAAGGTTCTGTGTAAAGTGAAAGAGTGAATGTAGGAATGAGTTATGTCAGTGAATCCGCCTAGCAGTCGTTCCTGCGTATCCTCTTCATGGTGTCTAAGGCACTGGCTCTGTTTTATCATCTTAACTGCTTCTAAAATAGTGAGTGGCATCAGGCAGCCCTCACACATATGCTGCACCAGAGGCACAGAAGCCCTTATGCATGAGGATCAACCTGCAGGGACCCTGTGCTGCAGATAACTTGCCTAGGCACTTGTAAAAAGGGAGAATTGCTCTCCTAGGATTGGATAATAGCCCAGGTGAGTGCTCTTCTGTGGGAATGGAGCGACCTATCTGGTCACTTGTATGTAATTGTTTTGCTAGACTATTTGGACATTTCAGATATGCTGAAAGGTTTTTTTGGTTTGTGTTTTTTTTTTTTTTTCCAAACACAATTTACAACATGTTCAGTTTCAGACCTCTTGTAAGTTATGTGATTGCCTCTGGATGCTTGGTCCTGCCCTTGTGTTGGGCTTGTATTTGTTGGAGTTTTTTCAAATGTGGCATTTGAAATTCTGAATAAGAATTTTTTAAAAAAATGCAGGGCTGCATGGTGACTTCACTGTCTTGAGTCCTTTTTAATACAAGAACTGTCTTTAAAATTATATGCAGTTATCTGGGAAAGGTATATCCACTCTCTGATGGTACATAGTCCATGCATACTTACTTCATTCCATGTATACTTTGTTATTTTCACGCCTCTTTCTCCTGGACTGATGTGTGTGATGGTGCTTGATGCTTTCACCATCAGTAGTTTTCTCCTATGTAAACATCAAGCATTTGGGCCCAGCCCATGTGGTAAAGGAACTGACCTTGGGAAGCTGTGGAGTCTTCTGATGTCTCTTAGAATGATTTGGAGTAAGTCAATTTGTACTTTTGGTAGCACAGTTTTGCTATCTCTTCTAGAAGGGTAATACAATTTACATGTATCAGACAAGTGTTGCAGGGCTGTTTGCAGTGAAAAACTTGTAGAACTTTGGCTAATAGTGCCTTTTTCATTTTATTGATCACTTCTTCCACTTCCTTTCCTAGAACAAAACAAAAAACCCCACCAAAACCCAGCCTAGTCTTCATGCTTCTGAAAAACAAGTTTAAATTAGCACTTACTAGTTTGCTGTCCTTGCCAGAAGAAGACGTACATTCTCACTAATGAACCTGGGAGAACGTGTGTCACAGCTGTACAGCAAGCCAATCTATTCCTTGACAAAGGAGAAATTTTCAGCTCTTTACTTGAAATAAGCAAAGCTATTGGAAAGCAGGCAAGTTTAATACTGGAAATTTCTTTGTCTCCTGCATAGTCTGGATCTTTAGTGTAAGTATGGTCCATCTTTCTACCGTACAGCGTGTGCCAAATTCTTGCATACCTGACCTGCACTCAGACTGCTTATTTGAGTGGTGGGAGAAAGAACCATCTTTGCTAGAAGCGGTGTTGCCTGTTGATTTCTCCCAGTGAGGTCTGTAGAATGTGCTGTAATCAATATCTCACAGCTGCCAGCTTTTCCAAGAGTTGTGTGGCAGTGCGTTTTAGGGGTTGGTGCCTTCCATGATTTCTTCGTCTGATTTCCATTTCAGAGATCTTAGTCCAAAATAGGTGCTTCAGCCCACTTAGTGAACATGGATCAGGTCTTGCGAATCCGAGGGTTGCTGCATCATGACACACATCTTAATTGGTCTTTGTCTCCTATTTTTCGTATGCTAAATTCCTTAAAATTTTTTGGTGGTTGTTGTTGTGGTTGTTTGTGGCTTTCTTCTGGGGGCGAGGTGGCTTGGGGAGAAATGGTAATTGGTCGTTTTTTTCAGGTGATCAACTTTCCATAGCCTCTTGACAGGAGAACATGGTAAGACATTGGTTTTTACCAGTTACAAGGTTTTTGTCTTCCTAGGCTTTACCACCTGTGTCACAAAGTTTGAATTCTAATGAAGTCTGATGATGAGAAAACTCAAGTTCCTGTGCATTCTTTTTTCCCAGCAGTTAGATGAGAGGTAATTAGAGTCCATTGATTTGCAAAGGACTGACCCGGGGTCTAGCCCTGCATTGAATCGAAACTGTTAGGGGGATTCTAAATTGTCTAGGAAGTTTAATGTACTCAACCATCTTTCTCTGAAGTGTTTGTGCAGTGGTCAGGCAGCATCTCCAGAGTGGCTTCACTGCCATTGCAGAGTAAGGTCAAAAGGAGTTGGACCTAAGGAAACGCTGAATGAGCGAGCAGTCAGCAATAATATCTGGTCTCCTACTTTGATTTTCCTTTTTAAAACATTGCTTTTTGTGCCTATTTTCCTATGACTTCTTGATGAATGTAAAATAACACTAAAGAGAAAAAAATGTACGTGGCCATCCTATGCCAGCTAATGCTATTTCTTTTCTGTTTCAACCATGTCAGCAGAATGATTCTCATGACTAATGGTAGTTTTCATATATTTATGTTGAATGCTGAGTTCCTCCATAGAACTGTTATCCTACTGCTGCTCTGGGCATCCCAGAAACGGATTGTATATCCCAGAACATCATGCTGCATGACTTCAAAAACACATATGATTGGAAGTGATGGGAGCTGTGTGACTTGCTAATCTTTCACTTCAGATGTAGTTCCAAAAAGGTTTTAAAGATTAGATTGGGATCAACCAGAAAATTACAGAATTAAAAATAACAACTTTTTAAATAGTTTCAGGCTTCAAAAAACTGACTTGGTTTCAATTGAAGCCAAATGTTTTGGTTTGGAAATGATGATTTCTGGGTTTTGTACATTATTTTTTTTTTATTGACTGAAATGATTTAGTGAAGCCTATCTGAGTTAGCAAGATGTTTCTGCAGACATGAATCTGCCTTTTTCAATGTAAAAGCACCTGTTCTGTGCAATTTTTATAATGACATGTAGATGATGGATGTGAAAAAAAAATGTGTGTGTTTTGGAAGAAGCTGTCTGCTTTTTTCAGGGTATATAGTTCAAACTGCTTGTGATGGATTTTATGGATAGACAGTTTTTGTCAGTTAAAGTATGTATAGCATGTCTTTCCACACCATCTACAGGCAACTTACTTTATTACCTGGAGAGGCAGTGAGATAAGCCCAAAATTGATCTAAATGAGACCAGTTAACCCTCCTGAAGTTTTCCACTACTCCAGTTTGGTGCTCCAGGTGTAGAAGTTGCCTTGTTCAAAGCATGAATCAGTGTAGCTTTACTATATGCAGAGTGTAATAAATGTAGTGATGGTTTCTACAAACACAATGTTCTGTTTCAAAGATGTACATTCATAAACATCGGATGTGCTTTACTGCCAGTTGTTTTGTGCTGTATAACACAAAAAGAATTTGCAAGCAGTGATACTTAGTTGTGTATATCTGCAATGACCACTGGGACCTAAATGTTTTAGTGCTTCATTGTTCTACACTAACAGAAAGAAAAAGAAAGCCTCTTTGTATCCCATTAGATAAATAGGGGCAGTCAAGATACATAATGGAGTCTGCCTCTGATCTGATTTACACCAGGGTAAATTTGGATTAGCTCTGCAGGAGTTTGAAGGAGTGAAGCCAGTAAAGGGTGAAAACAGAGTGGTCCCTCATGGGGTGTTCCTGGCTTTAAGCCTCTGGGTAAGTGGGGGATGTGGGTCCAGGACAGCCAGTGGATTCTTTGAGGGAGACCTGGAGCATCTTAATCAGTAGAGCATCTCTCCTGCAGGACTACCCAGGTTGTCCAGGCTCTTGACTTCAACAACTAACTGAATACACCCTTGTGTAGCGTTGCACATATTTCCTTTTGGAACTTTGGGAAATTTAACAAAATGTTCACGTTCAGCAGTAATGAGTGTCCCTTTATAAATGATGCTGGGTATCTCAGAAGTATCTGTAATAGACTGTGTAGAGCAGAATCTGCCAAGGAAAGATTTTGTTTTTCAATTGAAACAAAATAGTGTAAATCAAATAGTCTCCAGTGGAAAGTGCTGACCTTGTTTTTTGCAGGAGTCGCTTATACCCTCTCTACTTTCAGATTTTCATTTTTCATTTTTCCCTTCCCGCCCATATATGTATTTTTGT
>NW_009597390.1:11284-66316 GCF_000690535.1 Cariama cristata
CCTGCTTTTCGATCTCTCTCTCCCCGCATCAGTTTATGGATTTTGCAATTCTTGTATGAATAGAGGCTGTGTGATATTAAAGACCATCGAGTCTTCTGTGCAATTTAACTCATTGTGTCTCTTATGTGCTTGCATGAATAGTGATAGTCCTGATTGAAAAAGGTGCCATGTTTTTCAGAGTCGCCGTGTAGGTAATTCAAGAACAGATCTCTGGCAAAACAGAATCTTTTGGCTGAAGCATAAAGCTAACATTTTAACCTATTTTCATCTGTAAAAACACCTTATTATTTTTCATGAATCGTGAACCTATTGTGGGTAGTGATGCTGCTAAGTCCTGCATCCTGGTCGGGTTCCAGCTTGGATCATTATCAACATAAATCAGTTATTCTCCTGGAAGCTTTACTCAGATAAATTATCTGCACTTCCTGTCTTAAATTTTGATTGTGTTGTTCTGCAGTGCTAGCCCCCGTTTCACATAAGATGCATTTGAGATTTGAGGCAATCTCTGCATGTGCTGGAGGATACGATTTGATATTAAAGTATATTTTCCTTGCAGGCTTTTCTGAAAAGATTCTCTGCTTCCTTGGTAATGTCTGGAGATTCCCTGTGTTAATAAGAATTGTTTTGTTAATTGATTCCAGAATCTGCTGCTCTGGAATAGCCTGCCTTAATCGGGATCTTCACATGAATTTAAAAGTGGCATCCTTCTGGACAAAATTGCAAGCAGGATTAATATGATTCTTCCTTTCTACTATGTGGTCTCTAAAAATGCTTATATCAGCCCTGTGTATTTCTTGTGTGTGCTGGGTTGAATTCAATCTATTGCAACATTCTCTGTAAGGGGATTAAAATCTTCTTGGAAATAACTTAATCAAAATCGATTATTAATTGTGTTTTCAAGAAGCCTGGGTGAAGCTGTGTGTGAAATGTGAATCTATCATTTCAGTTTCTCAGAAATTCAGCTGTGTAATTCAGTGTATGTGGAGTACACATGCAAAAAGTATCAGAGAGCTCCAAAGACAGGAGACTTCCTTCTGCAAAATGGGTATGGGAGGGGCAATAGTAGTTAAAGATTCTCCTCTGCTATCCTGCCTGCCTCATTCCTGGATGAAAGATGCTACGGAAGTGTAAAGCATTAAGATCAAACCTCCTGGATAATCAGGACTGTGACTTTGTTCTGCATGACAGAGAAGGGCCTGCAGTTCAGACGCTGCTGACTGCCTTCTCTGCTGAGCCTGCCAGCAAAAGGGTCAATTAGTGCCAACTGCAGGAGTGCAGCTCCGTTACAAAGGCCTCCATCCACTTAGAACTGTTCATTTAAGCTTTCATTATGGACTTTAAGTTAATAGCAGTGTACACTGCTACCTAATCATTTACTGGAAACTGAGAGACTTTATCTTACCAGTTTAGCTCCTACCCAGTTTGTTTGAGGTGTTTTTTTGTGACTGAGTCCAACTTTAAATCTCCGAGAAAAGTGTATCATGTTGTGCTGTGATGATTACAGTTGAAGTGTGTAGAGGTTTATTGCCAATACAGAATAAAAAGAAGTAACTTTAAAATACTGATAATCAAAGCAATAAACAGCTTGATAAATTCACCCATTCTTAAAAGCTGGCTTTTCCCTATGAATGTCCTGTGAACAGTTTTACTTTAACAATATAATCAAGGCTTTAATTTTTAAAACACCTACTGACTTTCTATTTGCAAAGGCAACTTCCACAGTACAGCCTGTCTCATTTCTCAGAGATGTACAGGCACCAACTGGGTTGTGAGCTTCCCCTGTTCGTCCACTGGAAAGCGAATGTTCTCTTCTGAAGAAGTTGATACCGTTAATCTTTTTTCTGTCGTGCATTATGCTAGAAACATCCCACTGGAATGCTTTCTTGGTGTGGCTGGGTGTGCTGATTGTCCTTCATATTATACTAGCAATAAGCTTGTAAATTGGATAATGCTACAAGTTGAAGATTATTTTAATTGCCAGGATATAAATTTTCTGAGCAACAGGCTTTAAGACTGGAAAGTAGTTGTTTATGGCTATAGATGGAACAATGTGACCTTTTAAACTTGGTCCAGCAGCAGTTTGGTTACCTGGATGTATGCATGTACGCTGTTTCTTCCTGCTCAGTGGTCTGTTCAGAGGGCTCGGATGTCTCTGTGGACCTCATCTGACAGAGTTTCTCTGGAGCATTACACTCTGTGTGAAGGAGCTGAGGTGATAGCTTTGGCTCCCATTCATGGTATCCACAAGAAAGAAATTGCTGCAACCCAGTAGCGTATTGAGCTCCCTGCAGTGATGTCTGACAGCAGCACAAATCCTGCTTGGATGCAGATGAATGCCAACCTCTAGGTCCTTGGGAGAACTGATCATTCCTCTGTTTTCCTTAGAGCACACACCAGGCATCTTGTGATTCCTAACCGGTGAAGTAGGGTAGAAAACCTAATAATAATTCCCAATAGTTAAGAGATCTTCCTGCAGGAGCAGGAGATACGTTCAGAGCCTCAGGACTGGTGACCCACCGATCGGCAGGCTCGCAGTCCGGGGAGCAGAGGTGTTGCTGTGCTAGCCCACAGCCCAGGAAGGCTGCCAGGGAGAGAAAGTCACTTCAACAACAGCAATTGCATCTTTTTTCACTTCAGGGCTTTGGAAGTTTTCTTTGGTATCTGTACTCCACAGAGATGTGGGTTTTTTCCCTTTAGTCAGCTGTCTTTATTCCTTTTCCTCTGTTCTCTGTTCTTTCCTTGCTTTGATAGATAGGAGCAGTTAGACCATAATTTTAAAAAAAAAAAAAAAGAGCTATTTCACTTCCCAGAGACAGTGAACAGGCCTGTGAATGGCGCCTTCTGTTCCCCGTCTGCCTGGGTTCACCTCGCACCCATCAGCCTCAGCATTAGTCTCATTCACATAGAGCTCTTAGGTTTGTTTCGCTCTCAAAAACTCTTTTGAGAGTGGGCAGATTTCACACTGAAATAGTTAAAAATCCCAAACTTGCTCATGTTTCCCCGGAAGTGACATTAGTTATTCGCAGGGTAGGTTTACTCAGATCACTGGAGCTTTCTCTGAATCCAGTTTGACTTTTGAGATGGTTACAAATCCTTGAGACCATGTGAGTTTCCTGCAGAGCTGGAACTGCTGTAACGCTGGAGGGAACCTGGTGCCTTCGGTGGAGCCTCTATGTAAATACAGTAACTGGGTGAATGAAAAACCAACGGGCTAATTCTTCATCATTTCTTTAGTTTCTTGAAGCCTGCCATGCCTTTTGCACTGATGGGAGACTTCTGCAGCTCCCAGTGATGAGCCCCCTGAAACAAATGACTGAGATTAGTATTATTTATAGATAACCACAGAGATCATTCATTCCTCTCAAGCTGTTTATTTTTGGGCAGCCCAGTGAAACTGATGAAATTGCCAGTTGTCTGAAATGCTACTGCCAGTTGTTTGAATGAACGGTATTGATTATAGTTACAGGACTATTCATCTCACACTGGCACGCATACAATACGTGTATTATAAAAATGTTGTCTCTGTTGACAGCTGGGTTATGAAATGATATGCTGAATTAAATGTCCTTATAGGCAGTGTATGCATAAACTTTTCTTAATCCTAATTAAAAGTTACTTGAAGGAATACAGAATGGAGTATCAGGCTGTGAAGAGTATTATAGTACCTTTATTAGAAACAACTAGTTAACAAATTTATGTTGAAATGAGCTGACACAATGAAACCCCAGTGGGTGCTAACTGGTCTGAACAGTCTTCTGCTGTGGAGGTGGGGAAAATTTTACTTTATTAAATGACTAAAGGATTTCTTAGAAGATGCAGATACAAAAAATACCATTTAAATCTACTGTATTACTGCAGTTTTGGTTTAAAATCAAAGAAAACCTTGAGGCAAGCCCTGTTTGCAGTGCACACAGTAGTAGTCTTCTGGCTTCATAGCAAATGCCTTCATCTTTATGATTTTTTTTTTAATTCAAAAAAATGAAGTGATGCAGTGATTGTGTTTGTCTACACTTACCCTCAAAAGTTTTCTATCCTTCATTCTGTTGCTTACATAATGGTGTGTATCCCAGTTGCCTGGGTTGCTCCGTCACATTGCTTTTTGCTGTGGGGATTCACTGGAGAGAAGCTCAGCAGATGGCCCCTTGGCTGCAGCTTCTGTCCCTTCACTGGAACAATCTGTTGGTCTAACTCAAAATGGGTTAAAACAAACCCCAAAAGTTGAAATAAAAGCCCCTCTCGCACTTTAGAGGATGTGATCTTTCATTGATGCATTGCTGTATATTTGAAGGATTCATATTTTGAAAAACTATGATTGTTAAGTAAAGATTAGATAGATTTTTAAATACTGTGCTTGAAAATTTCTATTGTCTTGCTCTGTAGTCATGAGTGATCAAAAATAGATTAAAGTGCTCAGAGCATTTTTTTTTAAGTTTTACTAACACTTGCTTGATTATATCTGAAATAACACTATTGTCTCCAGTAGCTGCCCTGAGAGTAGACTTTGCCCATATTTACTTCAACTAATTGGTACATTCAGTGTAACATCAACGTGATGACAGATGTAACTGTGGAATGCTTAGGTGTGTTTTAACATATATTTGCAATTATAGGAAATTTATTAAATAACTGCATTTAAGGTTTCATAAAATATGTAAGTCCAGATCAGAGCTGGAGTAGATTGACTTAGCATGCCTGATGTAAATGGATGGAATCAGATTTATATCACCATGATTCTTAAAATGGTATTTAATAGTTCTTTTTGGCAGTATAGTGGATAGAAATTTTACAAATTTGTGTGTTGCTCAGTTTTCAAAGGATCATTTTTTTCTTCAGCTTGTGTTACCCATGATAGCTTTCAAGTGGAATATTTTTTTAATCATAATTTCAATTTTCCATGGCATAAACTGTCAGTTTCCTGAATAGGAAAATTTTTTTTTCTCTTGTTCTTTATTCCTTTTTCTTCATAGTCTGAGATTTTTTTCTTTATCAGTAAGTAATACACTTGTAACCATGAAAAAGCTTCATTTAAGCATCTCGTCATTGGTTTTTCAGATCCTAGCAAGCCACTTTTCATCTGCTTCTTTCTGCTCAATACTTCTACTTCATTTTCCTTTGTATCAGTCTCTGCAGTGAAACTGTTGTAATACAACTGCATTAATTGGTGGGATTTTATTTTGAAATTCTTTCTCTAAAAATTTATTCTGCTGTTATGAGATGGGATATTTACATGCTTATCCGCTATAAAAGTGGATGAGTTAGCAGAATAAATACCCTACACGCTTATGGGAGAACAGACACCCCTGCCGCCGTGCTTTCAGCACAGAGATGGGTTCTGATGATAACTTGTGCGGTGCAGTGGCTGGCAAGGTACGGTAGCAACAATAAAACAGTATCTACCATGCTTGGCAAAATTTAGGGGTCTCTTCAGCTGTGAACATCTCTGCCTGATTGTTACTGAAGCCTCCCCTGCTGAAATCGTACATCAGAGCAGCACAAGCTGAACAGTTGTGGTGGCTGAACTTACTCCTGCTGCTCATGAACCAGAAACACTGTAAATGTAAACAGTAGGTGCTCCCCTTCTCTCTAATTAAAGCATGGATGCCAGTTTGACTCTTCAGCTGCGGTATCAAGTAACACAAAAAGCTAGCTTGGGAGTTGAAAAGCAGGTATTTTTGCTTGATACATAGTCTCAATACTTTTGCTTTTCTGTCTTCCTCGGCAGAAAGGACAGCTTGAGGGTGAAAAAAAATGTACAGTGGTAAATCTCTCTCTCTCTTTTTTTTTTTTTAAAAAAATTATGGAAAACTGTGATATTTTCTACTGTTCACTTCAGATTAAAGAGGAAAATTTCCTGGGAATCCTAAGGAAAAGTAGCCTTCCCTAAGCAGTATTTTCTCATTCTTCTGTGGGGCTACAGTATGACTGATTCTGTCCTGCTTGTCTTTTAAAGATACAAGATCAATTATGATAATAAGGATTATATGTGATGGTTATCTGGATTGTTAAGAAAACAATGGCAGAGAAAATAGGGAAGGCAGTAGTGTTATTTGAGAGGATGCTTGCATATGGCTTCTAGCTAAAAGTCTTGATGTATGATATTCTTCAATATTCTGTGTGTTTCTCCATAAAGACATTAACAGTTTGTTGGAGAACTCAGATATTGAAATTGGACGCTCTAATGTCCAAGCTTGCCTTTCAGCAGTTGGCTCAGCTCTGTAAAGTTCTGGGTGCATATTCTAATTCAGGCCCCTACTTTGTTCATCATTAGTAGCAATATCCATTGCAAGAGCCAATGTACCAGTGTATAATCTCCACCATGATCTTCCATTAGATGTCAGTCAAATCTCTGCTTCTGGATGTTTTTTTTTAATGTTTCAAGAAAGTGCAAACATGTGGGCTTGCTTAGCTTAAATAACTGATTATTTTTCAGATCTAGTTAATCACAAGCCCAAGTATGTTTCCAGGGTCCATCTATTCAAGTAGCTTTTTCTGATCTTGGGCAACAATTTAACTTTTTAAACACAGCAACCCTGATTATGCTGTTTTAGAGAAAGAACACTTACCTTCTAAATCATGTTTCCTCTCATGGTTGATTTTCCACATTTTTAAAAAGTCTTGATTTGTTGTGTTTTTTTTTTCTTTTGGATCAAACTTGGTTTTGTTATTTTCCACTGCAATTGTGTCATGGATTAAATTCACATCTCCTGTTTGTGCAGACAACATCTGCTTATATCAAGGACAAAAATTTTAAAATTATGTGTACAACAGCATCGTGTAATATTACTGTAATCAGTAATATTTCTTAATAAGCTACACAACAATATGATTGCTTGATTCCTGAGGAAAGTCTCACAAAGGTGAGTTAAGTTTTATGGGGTGAGATGACTTTCTCACTTGCTCCCCCTGATCTCCCAAAATTGATATTCAGAAATAAATCTTTTAGGAGAAGAATTTAATTATCTTGCATTTCCCACATCGTTGGGTCTAATTAGCTGACTGCACTTTGGATTCTCTCCCTCATTTGGGAAGTTTGAATGGGCTCTGTAGATACAACGGTTTTAGAAAGAGGCTTCCGAATGCAGCTTGTCAGAAGACCACAGCTCTCCACAGCGTGATTAGTTTCACTTATTGGCTTGACCCAGCACATTTATTCTGCTTAGCTGAAGTCATGAAAATCCTAGATACTCTACTGAACTAACTTTGTTTGAACTGTCCTTTCGGTAAACGAAAATCTTTTCATTGTGGCAGTTTGATGGTTTCTCTTTATTCCCTGGTAATATACTCCATGTTATGTTTTTCTTCAAAGTTAATTGTTTGACAGTAGGATATTTTTTATTTGAGAATAGTTTTGGAGGCTAGGAGCGAGGAAGGACAGGGCCAAGTAAGTGAAGGGAAGCCACAGCTCAGAAAAGGATCCAGAGGCAAGAGAGTTAAATTGCGCTTCTTTCTAAGATGTGAAATTGCTTGAAAGTACTCCCTTCTAGGGCACAACTATTGTGTGTTTGCTGGTGCTGTTTTGAAAGATTTTCAGTTACTGTATCATGGGTAGATTTTATGGAAGGGAGATTTTTCTTTCTGAAGAACAGAAATTAAATCATACTTGCTTCTTTTGGAGCTAATGTGTAGTGTGTATCCATATATTCATGGCTACTGAATTATTCTGCTACTGTCAATCTCTCTTATTTTGTTGGGGGACTATGGGAACAGAAAGAGGACAGATTCAGAGTATTTTGATTCCTCCAGAGTAAAGAGGAGGCTCCTATCAGCTGGCCGCTGTCTGAATCCACGTATAACCCGAGAATTTTGATGGGATGAAAGATGTTTATTGAACATAGATTAAAACAGAATAAAATCCAAAGGTTCTGTGCCTAAGAAGACACTGTGAATTTATGGATTACATATACTCTGTATAAAGTTGTCTTTCCTGCTGTCCTTATTCATAGCACCAACATGACTGTCATTGGAGTAAACCGGAGTGAAAAAACATTTCTTTTTCTTCCTCATTTATTTTTGCAAGTAGCAGCAATTTCTGACTTGTTGCAGGATTGCACCCCTGTATTAGTTAGTCCCATCACTTTCTATCTTCATTTTTTATAGAGTAACAAGAAAAAGAGGAAGAACTGTATATACAAGTAAGCTGTTAAATCCATTAAAAATTTTGAGAGAGCTGGGCTGAGTGCAGGGCCTGAAACTGCCTTGAAAATTATCTTTAAAAACTGACTTAGTATCCAGCTGAGAATGGAACAAATACATTGAAGAGGATGAGAAAAGAAGCAGAGATGACACAAATTTACTACTTGAACAAAGAAAAATAAACTGTTCCAATACAGTAACTCAAATCCTGGTTGCTTTTCTTAATTGGGTAGCTTCAATAGAATTTAATTTAGGACTAGTTGCATCAAGCTTTGGAAAAATGGAGAGCTAGGAATAGGTGGTTTTGTTTGTTTTTAAATTATTTTGATGGTTACAAAATAATCTGGGAATTTTCAGTTCTTGGAGTTTGTCATTTCGTTTGTTTGATGTGGCTTCTGTAGGCCTCAAGACTTCTTGAAATATTGGACTGACAGTGCTTAACTAAAGCTAGTGACGATGTAACTGTATTTGCATTTCTGGCATGGTTTTGCAGACTTCTCTTGGCTTAGTGGAAAACTATGAAGGTCAGTAGCTATATGTCCATACAGTAACTTCAGGGTTCACAACCATACTCCTAACCAGAAAGGGTGTTACAAGTCTAATGAGAAAGATTAGAAACAAATCAGAATATTTTTAAATGTTTCACTTTTACTTACTGCAGATTCAACAATGAGTTCAACCCTATGGGCAAAGAATGGCATAATAGAGGGATTTGAATGCCTGTTCGTCTTTTATAGGTGATCTCTGTAGAACAGGAGGTAAGAAATATTGTCTGGCCTTCTTTGGGTAGCTTGGAAGAGCTGATGAATTCATCAGTCCTTTTTATGCAGCTCTACTGGAGGATTTAAATCTTCATGTCTTCAATTTATTAAATTATTATGAGCAAGTCATTCTATTGTTATCAAATTCATTTTTCTTATGCAAGTTTCTATGCTGTTTTTATTATAGAAAGGTATTGTCTCACTGATAACATTGCCAGTGGGAAGGAGGGCTCGGACTGGCTCATGTAAATGGAAAATATACAGAGAAAATCAGAGTACAAAGAAGTCTTCTGTGCCTGTAACTGACATTTCTTAGAAAATGAGGTCTCTTATGCCTTCTATTATAGTCTGGAGAGACACTTCACTTAGTCCATTAATCTATCTGAAAAGCTTTACTACCTGAGTTCACCAAATAAATCTATTCCAAGGCCTACAACATTTTCAAGTCCAAAAATAGTCTGTTGATGGGCCACTTTGAAAAGTTTGACACCGTCAGGGAGTCAGTTTGAAAATCAGACTAGGAAAATTCAATAACAATAGCCTAGCATTAGCTCTGTGCAATATATTAGTTTAAACAAATACAAAGACACATTATGTTAGTCCTTTCTGTTGTCGGCTATTTGATAGGCAGTGTAGAATTAGATAAGAGTTTTATATGTGTGTGTGTGTGGAGAGAGAGAGATTTCCTGTTTTGGAACCTAAGTTTGTGGTCAGCTGCTTTTTGCTGGATGAAGTGAATGCTTCTCTTGATGACTGTTACACTGGTTTTAACAAGAGAAATATTTATTTTAAATTGAAATTGAAATTGGCACTGCCATTTGCGAGTTAAAATTTTGAGTCATTAATCTATAAAACCTGGAAGATATTATGAAATAATTTATAAGAAAGTAGTAAAGCAGAAGTTTAATATGTTTGTATTTGGTAGGACATGGGTACATTTAATTTAAAGTAAGGCATTATTTACAGTCACTAACTGGAGTCACATAGCAGTTTCTATTCTGTTGTGCATAGCAAGCTGATTTTTTTTTTTAAGCTAATTTGAAAGGGAGCTGAAAAATTTAATCAAGTTCATTGAGTTCATGAAACAGGTCCTCCCATAGTTACATCTGTGCCTGCTGTGAATAAGGGCTTCCCTACCTACAGAGCCTAGTCTTGTCACCCAGAACCGGCAGTGTTTCTCTCCAGTTTGTGATCTCTCAAACCCTTCCTATCTTTAGCACAGTTTTGTTCAGTGGTTGACCTCCCAGAACAGGAGTACCCCGTGCAAACAAGGGATAACCAGCAACGGGGACAGATCTTCAGGGTGACGATGGTCTCCTGGAAAGAGCTCATCCTGCAGCTTACTGCAGAGCTAGAGCAATGGTACAGCCGCGTGAGAACTTTCCTTAAGACAGAGAAATTTATTGCCACCTGTCATCCAAACTGCTGCAGTTAAGCTATTCGGTGCTGGTACATTTGCTGTGGAGACTGCTGTTATAGAATTACACACTGCCATTTTAAGGCTGTTTCCCCCAACTTTGTACTGATCTGGGTATTGCATAGTTGTGTTTGTGACACTGGTGAGACTCACCTGCTTATCCCTTGGCTGAACAATAGCCCCTAAATGGCCTAATTTCTTATGGTATGGCAAGGACTGATGGAGAGCTGTGGAAGGTTCACTGAAGTGACTTACTGAGGGAAGGATCCACAGTGCATTGCTATTTAGAAATTCATACTTATTTTCTGCCATAAAGATTAGAGGTTTTGTTCCCAAGACCAGAAAAGACTCGGATAGTGTTGCAGTTCCTTTGTTGTTTTGGACTTCCCCCTCCCTCAGTTTTCCTCTCCCTCCTAAGTTTTCACAGTGTTTTTGCAGGATGCTTGGAATTTGTTTGTGTATGCAAGCAAGGTGTTAGCAGATTTAGCGATTCTTGTGAAAAGCCAGAAAGGAGAATTTTTTAGCTACTTCTAATAAATGCTGCTATTACAGAGGGATTTGAATTAAGGATGCTAATGCATCTCTGAGGATGGAGCACATCTGTGAACTAAGAGGCTAAGTAATGAGTTCAAAAGTAGGCCTGATATAGATGATTAAAGAGTAGGTTGAAAAAGTATTTATTTCAGTAGCAACAAGGTTGCTTAAATATGTGTTTTATTTACATGCAAAGAAACATTACATAAAAACAGGCCTATGTTTAAAATACATTACAAGTTATTAAATCCAATCGTGTACCAGAAACTCGTAATGCGAAAATACAGAGAAGTTTGCAGTAAGCAGACTGGTTAGCTGGACATGTGAAATAACAAAAATTCATGACATCACTGATGCTAACCTTTGTGAGTATTTGATACACAGCACACACAGTCTCACCTATCAAATTCCACTTTTCCAATCAAAAGAACTGCCAAAAAAAAGAAAGGGAGGGGACAATGAAGATACTTTTGCACATAAAACTTCTCTTCCTCGAGTCACTTTTGGCTTTTCAAGTGCTGCCAAGAATTCAGGCTTAGGAGCCTTTTGGATAGGAGGATGTGGATGCAAAGCATGGATTGTAGCCCAGTAATGATAAGCCATGGAGTGAACAATGTGTGTAGCTTGGTAACTTTGGTAAATGTCAGAATATTTTCAGAGGAAAGCTATTGTTAACCATGTTTCCAGTATGGAGGAGCTGTAATGGAGATAACAAGCCAAAAGTTTTTAGAAATACCTGTGGTTCTGCATTCATTTGTATTTATGGTGATGAGACCACAAACATGATGAGATCACAGCAACATTCTCTGGCCTGAATGGTGGTTGTGAATAAAAGAGCTTCTAAGTCATAGCAGTGGAAATTATGGGAGTCTTCTCATTTTCTGTTAACTCTACTAGCAACTTTGAGAGAGAGGGGAGAAAGGGCTGTTCTTTGAAGTCCTAAATTTGCAGGTGTTTTCCTGCTAGGAGAGATTTTAGTAGGTGTTAGTGAAGAAGAGACTAAGGAAGTGTGGAAGTGCCATAGTGTCAATCAGACTAAATCGTCTGAGTACCCCTAGTACAGCTAGACTGTAATGTCTGCCTGAAGGAGGACCTCCTACCACAGTGAACCTCTTGATAATTTGACCCTCAGCTCTGATTCAGTGTCTTGAGCACATAATCCGTCTGTGTCTGTTCATCAGAACACCCAAGCATGTCCTTAAATTTGTGCACACAGCTTTGGGATCTAGGACATTTAGTAAAACCTTGCTGGAACACTGAAGCCATTCTGTGTATGTAGAATAAGGTTGACACAGCTGTGGTTCTTCAGGTGTGTGCAGTTCTAGAGAAATTCAGGTGCTGCCCCACACTGGCGTTGTCTCATGACACACTGAGTTTCTGAGGAGAACTTCTAGGACCTCTTGAATAGAGCCAAAGGGCTGTTAGTCTGGCTTTGGTATGAGGCATTCAGCTCTTCTCTGTCAAGAGAAGATGCGGGAAGAGTCCCACTTCTCTATCACCATCACACGTACCCCTGCAAGCTGCAGTCTCATGCTGTTCCAGATGATTAACGCAATTGTTCTCTGCTTACGAATGTCGCAGGCTCTCATGGAGCACAGAAAAGCAATGGATTTGCACCAGGTTAACATTTCACAATATAGCTGGCTGAGAGCAGACTTTGAATCAGTATTTAAAGCTGCAACAATCTGTCCAAACTCTGAGAGATTAACAAATAATTTCAAACTAGGCCTGTCTCACTTGGTCGCCCCCTCCTCCTTTGAAAGAGCAGCAGTCAGTTAAAAGTTAACATGTAGCAATGTGAGTTTTCTTCCACAGTCAGGCTTTTGCTGTACCATTTCCATCAATTTTGGCTTACACATTATTCAGCTGTGCACCAGACAGCTCTTTTGTTATGTGCCAATTAACCCAGCTTGATAAATAGTGATTATGCATAATTTATACAGATTAATATTCTTGTTGTTCCCTGTAAATAAGGCATTGGCTTAGCTGAGGGTACTGGTCTGTGAATTACTGTCAGATGTGATTGTGAAGGTCCAGGAGGCTGGTAGCAAGAAGGACTCTTTGGACTGTAAGGCAGATAGGAATGTTGCTGAGAAGAAAAAATAGATGGCGGGGGGGTACTTTTGTTTTTGTGAAGGGGAGTGGGGATTTTGTTTTTGCAGTTCTGTAGCTTGTTCTTTCAATGTACTGAATAAGCCTTGAGTTCTAGTCTGGCCCTTGCTGAAGTCCGTGGGAACTTCTCCAATGATGTTGGTGAGTACTTTATTGGACCCCTAAGGAGCACCTTCACATGATTTCCCTGGCTGCTGAAGCCAGGTTTTCACAGCCATTCTGTTTCCTCTTCCTCGTTAACTAATCTGAAGTCTCTCAGACTGATGAGCCGACAGCAGTGGGACACAAGGAGTGGGCGAGAATTGCATAGCCCCATGAACCTTGAGTAAACAGAGGGAGGAGATATGGAAATGCGAAATCCAGTCCACTGGTCCGAGATGCACTCGCAGTGACAGCGCTTGCTGGAATACTGTTGCAGAGCCTCCAGGAAAGTGTTAGGGACTGTTGCTTTGGGTAAATTGGGCTGCCTGTCAGCCAGCACCATGCTCTGTGTACATAGAGCCAACTGGAAACCCTCCAGAGCTGGAGGCTGCTTGCACAGCTGCTGTTTTGGTGATTGCATCCCCTTTCTTCTTAGACAACCTTAATCCTGGCCTTTACCTCGTGGTGAATTTTACTCAGTTCAGTGATTCCAGGTGTGTTTGCCATTCTGCCTCTTCTCTCTCATCTTCTGTAATACATCCCCACAGGCCTATAAATGGCACCACCTCAGCAGATTCAGCTCATCTTTCATCACACTGCCAGAACCTTGTTTTGATTTATTGCCTTTCACCACAGTGGCCCAGAATGAAGTCAACTTCTGAAATCACTTAGAGGAGGATCTGCTGAACAAGCATACATTTAATAATATGCCTCTGCCTTTTTACTTACTCCATATTGGGATGTTCCAATGAAATAAGAAATCCCTTCAGAGTATTGGAGTGCTGGAGATAACTGCTGCTGATTCACAGCTCTGAGGCGCAGCATTGCCTTTAACTGCTGCCCTTTGATTCAGCCCTGTGTTCTGCCTGACATCCTAAACTGCAAAATGCTGCCGTTTTCTGATGGGTGTGACCTTTTTTTCTTCATACCACACAGGGCTTGCTTTCCTCTTAGCTTGTTGTTTAAAGTATTGATGAAATATATGAGATAGATCATCTCTGAAGATGGTAACAATAGCTACTTGGATACTCCCTGGTCTACTATATCTTGTCAAATTCACATTAAAAACACTTTTTTGAACATGCCTTTTTGTTCTAAGGCAGAGTGCTTAATGGCTTGTGGAACTCTTATTACTTTGAATGAAATTATAGAAACAGTCATGATTTTATGTTAAACTATTAAATGTTACTATGTGTTTATTAGAATATGCATATTAATAGAGTATATTGGCTGCCTGTAAGTAAATGGCTGCTAAATTTCCTTGTGTCTTACAACTGAATAACTTTTGAAAGAATAGAGTTTTTCATATTTTTTCCTCTGACCAACATTTTTAGAAAAATTGCTTCAGAAAAGAAGAGATACAGTTACAATCTGAAATGATCACAGCATGCTGGCATAACATACTAGATTAAAATGAAAAGCATTTCAAATGGTGCAACAGATGGAAACAAGTTAAATAACTCAAGTGTGTGTTACATATTTGTGTTGCATGCACACTGTCCATATTTCTGCAGAGATTAGTCATGAAACAGGAGTTGGCATCTCGGATGTGAAGAACACAAATGATCATTGTTTACTGTGAATATATTTCGACTCTCCTGGGGAAAACTTTACCAGGTCCTCTGGCTCCCTCACACAGGTGTTAGCTCATCTTCCACGCTTCGGGGAGAAAGGAGTGTGTGGTTATATCTATAGGATAGACTAAGCCTTTTCTCAAAGGGCAAAAGCTCAATGAACTGCTTTACATCCACACGTAAAGTCTCATAACACTCCCTAAACTTGAGGCCAGTGCCTGAACCCTTAAGCATCCAGGATCACGGAGCTGCCCATCAGGGGCAGAGTGTTGGTGTTGCACATACTGCTGCTGTTGGCAAGGCATTGATTATCCTGGAGAAACTGAGCAGAAACATCTCTTCATCAAAGCGGAAAAGGCAGAGCCTGATGCCTTTCCATTTCTCTCCAGCAGTAAGTTTTAACTGTCTACGAGGAGAAGCTTCTTACTGTTCCTCCTACAAGTATCTCCTTTGGTGTCAGGACTGGCATAGGCAGTGAGCCAAAGAGCTCACAAATAACACAAATCCACAGCGTTTAAATCTGAGTTCTGCAACAGTGTTACAAAGTCTTCCTTCTAAGAGCTTTTTGTTTTTGACTGTGTGATATGTATTTGATGTCTTCCCTTTAAAACTAAAAGGAATTCTCCCTTGTGAGTGGCTTGTGGGGGGTAGTGGGGTCAGGATGGAAAGTGGTCTGTTAACGATAGAGGATCATGGATTGCCAGGATGGATTTAAAAATAGAAAACTTGGCTATAATTTGTGGCACCTTATCTGAGAGCTTGAACTCCATCTTGTAAAGACACAAGCAAGATAATATTGTGTTCTGATCAGCACATACTTATAGTCCTCAAATACCTAACATATTTTTTAAATCGTTCTCCAAAAAAATCAGTTTATTTGTATAGCACGTATATATCTTCTCTCACCTTTAATCCATTTTAAGCTTTAAGCCCCTGTTTTGCTTCCATCAAATTCCAGTAGTTTATACTTCAAATCAAGCCATGATAATCTGATTCATAGCCTTTCAAAAGGAGTGTTCTCACAGAACTCTGAAACAATGGTGTTTTAAAAAATCAGTGTGTAGTAATGATCCCAGTTAAACAAAATCTTTTTGTAATTTAGACCTGGTAAGAGTCCGACACTCTTCCTGGAAACTGGATGGATTGACTCCTGGGTTTCTTCCACCATCAGAAATGTGTTGTAAATAGAGAGATTCTTTTTTTTTCTTCTTCTTTTTTAATGAAAAGTGAAACATACATTGTAGTTTGGTAGGTTTGCAGGACAAGATACTCATTTTGTGCTTGAGTTTCATCAGGGGTTTTTTTGAGCTTTGTGGACAGTAACCTGAAAACAGAGGTAGCTCAGACTCTACATAAGATTAGGTTTGGAAGCAGCTTGGGAAGTAAACAGTAAGTGAGTAGGTAATAGCAGCACAAGTAGCATAGCCTGTTCCAAGCCACTCAGGCCACCTGCAGTACCTTCTCTGACTAGATGAGCACCACCTTTCAGAACACTAAGCACAGCTTTCTCAGGACCATCAAGATTGTGTTCAACCTGACTTCCTGTCTGTCTTACAGTTTGGTGCTCAGGGATGTCCTTGTTATTGCCATTTTAAATATATTAGCTAGTTTTTTAAAATACCAAAGCTTTTATTTGCATATACACCAAATTGACATTTTGAGGGCAGAGAGATTTTGGTCCTGGTTTACCTTTATGTGAGTAAAATTATGCTAATGAACAAAGTACATCGCATTTCTGAGTACTTTCTGAAACTGCACCTTTCATCAGCCTTTCCGTCTAAAACGATCTGACTTCAGATATGCACTTCTTTCTCATGAGCAGTCATGGTGGGTCTCGACAGGCATCTATTGGCATCATAGTATGCATGAGACTTTGTGCTGCTGGTGTTCCTACTAGCACCGTTACAGCCTAACTGGCCTATTTTTATTGTTGCAAGCTGGCATTTTTCATATGCTTATAAAATTCACACAAATGTTTTAGTGTGAAGAGAAGATCCAGCACGCAGCAAATTCATGTACGTTGTTAGGGTTTTATTTGACTGTAGTAGTATATATAAAGGCCAAAATGTGTAAAGTTTAATGAGTCAAGTCATGTATGCCATAAATAATGGGGCATACTGAAGGAAACCACGGTTGTGGTAATGTATTTGTACAGCACCCAGCACCCAGGAGCTGTAATTGTGATCAGGGTTCCAAAGTCATCCTGGAAAGCAGATAAGAAATAAAGACTCATTTAATAGTGCGTAATGGAGTTGTGATAGGGTGACAGAAGTCATCTTGAACAGTATCTCAACGAGAGAGTGTTTGGGGATGCTTGGATCTGGACATTTTTTTGAATTGGTTTCCAGTAAATGGTTTGTGAAATGCGAATGGCTTAATCCTTATGCCTTTCATTTGCAATTTAAGAATACCTCCCTTCCAGTGCCTGAACGTACTGTTTTTATTTTATTGGCTTTTCTAAAAAGAAATGCAAACTGAGGAAAGTGTATATGTTTTAAAAAGGCACTAGATAGAATGAAGCGAGCTGAGTAGTTCTTTATAAAAAGAATCAGATAAAACACACTGCAGTTAAAACACTGAGAAAACTGTTGCCATAAATGAAGTAACAAGAGTAAACCATAATCTTGTTTTGCGCTCTGCCTGTGAAGTTTTGGGTTGGGTGTGTGGTGTTTTTTTTTCTGTTTCGGGGGATTTTTTAATGTTTCTAAGGGCACATCCTTTTTTAGGTAGGATGAGAAGTGATGTTATAGCCAATATCTCAGGAGGATTTATATTCAATTCCAAATTGTACCTTCCTTGATTCCCTCCCACCCCCAAGAATATTCACTATTAACTATTTCAGAAATTAATGTTTTCAGAAATGCTTCTTTTCTCAGCTGAATTTTAAACAGCTCAATGGAATATCTTCTTGACAGAATTCAATGTCTTAACAATTTAAATGTAAAAGCTGATTTTATTGGCCATAGGTAATTGCAGTTCATTTTTAATTTTTAATGTGATGAGTTTGTCTTTAAAGGAAGCTCTCAAGTCTGATTGCCTGGAGCCCCCAGAAGTAGCTCAGTCTGCATTCAGGGGCACTGCTGTGCTGATCTCCTCAGGGCTCAAGATAGAGACTGTGCCTTTTCATTCAGTGTATTAAAACAAAAGGGAAAGAAAGCAGTAGAGGCATTGCTGGTCTCTCTAAGAGCCCGTATGCTTACTGTATGGAGTGACATTAATGATAACCTTTGCATTATTATAGCAAGGAAGTCATAGGATGGAGCCTTAGATAGAAAATAGCAACTGCTCTGAGATACACTGCATATTACTCCATTATAAAGTAGTCCCATTAGTCTGTTGGCAGAGGCTGGCAGTGAGAATTGTCTGAAATACAAGACAATTGGCAGAAGAAAGTGGAGGGAATAAAATTATTTCACAGCTGAGGGAAACATGCAGCACAAAACCGAGGCACAGATATGAGCAACGTGCAATAATGCCAGTTGCCATTGTGCTCCTACAGCGCCTTCCATCCCAAAGAGCTGTGTGATTATCAGTAAGGCAGGCCTTACAGTGCCCATTTGACATAGATTAATTTTGTCAGACCTACTTTGTAAGAAATTGATATGAACAAAGGGGAAATTACTTGTTCATACAAACAGTAATGAAGAAGGAGTAGTGTCTGAGGTATTGTAACCTCCAACCCCTGACTCCAAAGCTACCAGGCTGTTACACCCCTGGGCAGAAGTGCACTGCATGCCATGCTTGGGAGGATCCTGCCGACTTTTACAAGTCAGTCGTCAATGATGTCATCTGGTAGAAATGGTGTATTAAGATAACCATTAACATATTTCTTTAAACAAGCAAAATCCAAACCTACTTGTAAATGTTCCTGGTAAAGTTTCAGTTGCCTATAGATAGAACTAGAAGTAAAAAAAAAAAAAAAAAAAAGGAAAGAAAGAATAATAAAAAAAGGTGTCAGAGAAGCTTTGGCTTTAGCTTCCAGGCAACAGACAGTAGAAATGTCAGAGCCTATACAACCTTGCTGTGTCAGGAATACTCACAGTCACTAAAAGGCAGAAGAACTAAATACAATTAGAAAGCAAAAAATAAATTTTAAAAAGACACACAAAACATCTAATAACTTGTGTGAAATGGGGCATCTTTTGAGATTCTGGCCTGGAGCCTTCCTGGGATCTGAGTGGAAAAAAAAAAATCACATCTGGTTAATCTTAGCAAGTTCCTGTGGTGGGCCTGATTTGACTAGAGGGAGGATGGAACTGCTAGTAAAACACAAGGCTGGGGTTCATTGAGTTACGCTGATGTTTAGGGTGGCTCAGCTGCTATTCCGTACAGAAACAAAGATTTTTATTTGTTTGGGTTGGTTTTTTTTGTGTGGGGGTTTTGGTTTGGTTTGGTTTTGATTTTTAAACAAATTTTACTTACCGCTGTGATCGCTCTGGCTCTGAGCATTTTCCTTCCTTGGCAGGGAACACCAGTCTGTCATGACCTCAAGGGCTCTTATTTTTTCTTGACATGCTTCAGAATTCACAGGCTTCTGTCATGGCATCCCTTCACCTACTGAAAATGATGGCACGTGGCAGCTGACTTACCCTGAGAACAAGCCTGGAGTTAAGTCTCCATTAATAAATATTCACCTTGCACCTAGTGCCAAAATAACAGCTTATTATGATCCCCCGTTGGGTAACTGCTGCTCAGGACCTCTGTCCCTTGTTTGGAAGGTCCCTTGTTGGAGGTTGGACGTTGCAGCTTTTACAGATGAGATTATAAAGCAACTTGGTTATGTACTGTCCTTGGAAACAGATGCACATCCACCGTATTAATAACTATAATTAAGAGCAGTTTCATAAAGGCATAACTCAGCAAAAAAAATTGGGTTTTTTTTGAGGAAAGAAGTTGCATCAGGATTTGTCCAAATCACTTCTTTAACAGCCAAAGTATGTGTTTGACCATCTGCATTTTTCAAATAGGGGAAAAACAAACATAAATCAACTGTGATTAATTAAGGAAAAATACCAAAATTCTTACTCGAACATGAGGATTGTTCTGATTGTCAGTAGAAACTAGTTTGTAAAAAGAGCTTAAAGCTAAAGTTTCGGTAGCCTTTTAAAAATTTTGCTTATGGCTCAGTGATGTTAAAATAAAAATGTAATTTAAATGAATGTAATAACATGTTTGGTTTTTGGAAAACAAGTAACAACATGGCTATGAGTTCATGGATGTTCAGTAGGTTCATCTGATCACATGGAGATTAGGTAACAAGCTAAACAAAAGACCTAATGCTACAAAATTGTAACAAAATTGTGAGTTCAAAAATGCAAATGAACATTGAGGACCAAGATAATTGGCCTTTTAGCTTCTCCTTATAAAAACAGAGGTTTATTTGCCTTTTAAATGGGCCACTAAAATTAAATTGGCACCCTACAGTGCATGCAGAAGAGATACTCAAGAGGAATAAGCTATAAGAAATAAGCAGAGGAGTTTAAGAGATGAAGATTTTTCAAAACTAATAGAAGACAGGTAGTCTGTAAAAGTGTTAAATCTTAAAGATCTACAGTGAATACAAACCTGAATCAGGGGAAAAAAGACTAGGCAGGGATGTGCACTTGTTAGAAGATATTGTTGGTGATCCTCCAGAATTTTTAGAAAAAAAAGTTGCAAATATCTGAAAGGCTGAATCAGCTCTCAGCTGCGCTGGGATGCTCCATGCCAGCAGCAGCTCTGTGTTGGCTACTAGATGTTGTTTGGAGAAGGTCCTGCTTTTGCGGTCGGGTTGTTCGCAGACTCTGATTTTTTTTCTCGCATTACTCACAAATTGAGAATGGGCTCTTTGCATAAATGAGCACAGTCCGCCATGAAAACAGATACACTTTAATTCAGTATTTTCAAATAGCCATGCAAGACAGAATTTTGTCCAAAGGACGAAGACCTTGAACCATTTTCAAACTGCTGAGCACAGTGCCTAGGTGCCACATCTCTAAGATCAAGAGCGAGCACAAACCCAACCAATTCTTAGCTGGTTCCCAGCACAATGCAGAGGAACTGGTCCATACTGGAGCCAGTCACTATCAGTTACCTTTAGCACTGCACCTGGTCTCTCTGCTGACTCTATGGGATGTAGGGACTAGCAGTCCTAGTAAGAGCTGATCTATATTCTTTATTATAGTCCTGCACTTAAATAGCATGATAGGCTTTCTGAGCCCCCATGTGACTCTTTTTTTCAGATACTGTGTCCCTGTAAGTCTGAGGGATTTCAGTGGAGTCACAGTTCAAAAGTATTCCTGAGCCTTATACCTGATAAGAAATAACAGGTGAACCCAGGATCGTTTGAGATACTCTGGGTTTTTAAGGTCAGGAGACATTTGAGAATATGTTTTATTTGCATTGCAAGCAGGGATGTTTCCTGGAATACTTGCTCTTCTCTGCTTTCTCTGCAGTACAAAATCTGCATAAAAAACTAGCAAACTAGGCCATTAATAAATATGTAAAAGAAGCCTGGTCTGTGAGGTACTGACTCAGTGTATGTGAGGACACCCAGCTTTGCTAGCCCCACTTCAGTGATTATTCCTGTGGAATTAGAGGGCTTACACGCCATTGAAATGATTTGGAGACTGCTAGACTTTCTAACGTAGTCCTTTATTTTTCCCTTTTTTCACCTGTAAGTTAATGCCTTTTATTTGTTACTTCAGCAGATAATTTTTATGGTAGCTTTTCTACTTTATATCCTGCTGGTATATAGTTTAACAAAATGCCTTTTGAAACAGTGTATTTCATTCCTCAGTCATGCCTCTGAGAATAAATTCTTGCTGTATTATAACTTCTTTTATATCTTTTCTTTACTGTGATTGAGAACTTCCGCAAACTTTTCTTTCAGAAATTACTACTTCTTACTCCCTCTCTGTGCCTCATGTGTGTCTCTTTTCTGTCTAGACCAGCTGTTACTTGCCGCTGGTATCCATGACTGGTCATGTCCTGTTACAGTGGCTTAAACACTTAAAGAAATTCCGTAATAGCATTTCTATTTTTACATCTGGATCTCCAGGAAGAAAACCGAATTTTCACACCTGACTACCTATTCGAGGTGTTATCCATGATGCTGTGACAATGAGCTGATATTGTAGAGAATCCTTTCTAAAATTACTTTAACAGGCTTTAGTGATTCTGAATGGTAGCATTTATGGTAGAAAATGTTTCATGATGGTACTTTCGGAAGTAACGATGCTGTATATTTCTGTGTAGAAGTCGTGTCTTCTTTACTGATAATTACTCCCCCTTGCTTTTTGCAAAGTTAAATATGCAGCGTTTTGGCAAAAGTGGTTAATGGAGCTAGCTGAAAATTGTTGTTAAATCCTGTTCTTGACAAGCAAAACTATTAACGTTGAATGAACATTTTTCTGGGAAACCTATTTTCATAACAAATGGGACTTGCTCATCTCAGTCTAGAAATGCTTTGATTTAGAAGTGCCGCTCTGCTGTAGTATGATTCAGTTGTGCAATCTTTATGATGGACCAGAGCCCCAGCATCTCGCATATCGGGCTCCCTCGCTATCTCTGATGCAGTCTACCTCCATGGAAAGAACCCATGGTCACAAGAAGTTTGCTGTGTTCGTATAGAGTCGAACAACAAAGAAACTCTTTGCCCTGCAACTCCCATGAAGTTGACCATGTTTATAAATTGAAGTACTTTCTTTTTTGTCCAAAATAGTCACTGTTCAATCTCTATAAAGTTTGAGAAATGAAGTGTTTCCCCAGTTTAAGTACATGTGAAACAAAACACCTTTGACTGCATTTTGATTATTTTCTGGTACTGGATGAGTTCCTCAGGACACCAGAATGGTTAATGACTAAAAGCCTCCAGGTTAAGGGATATCAACTTTCATCCCATGTAGCAACAATGTGTGTTTCTCGTTTGTGTTGTTATTAATGAACCATACACTTTGCAAATTGCTTCTGAAAGATTTTAACACTCCGTTAAGAAGCCACCATAATTTCTCACTGAAAAAGCCCACACCTAGATTTCATACAGATATTTCAGAGCTGTGGACTATACAGGGGTAAAACATCCAGATTTCTTTGAATCAGATCTGAATCAAGGTGGGATACCAGGGAAGACTACATCTTAACGTTTTGACTTTTAGGCAGACCTGACATTTGTTATGTAGCTGCCAACAGAGCTCTCAAGCTGATACTCAAGGTAGGGAAGGTATTTTACAGACAAGCAATGTAACCCGTGTTTGTTTTTAAAGAATATGGAGAGATTAGTGGATTATAACAATATAGCAGGACAAATCGCAATCAAAAATATGCTCAGGTTAATTTAATTGTGACAAAGTTGGTACAACTCACAGCTACACTGAAATTAGTATATATTAGCCCATTAATTCATTCCATCTGCTGTATCATACAGAATAATTTCAGGATTGCTTAGAAGGCTTACTTCAAATATACTTTTAAAGTTTGTTCGTGTTCATTATATGTCAGACTTTAACACCGCTGCCTGTCTTTGTTAGTCTGTTCACAGTTTTCCAGAGGAGTTTATGCCATCTTTGGATTCTATGACCAGATGTCAATGAACACATTGACATCATTTTGTGGAGCCCTTCATACATCCTTCGTCACACCCAGCTTCCCAACAGATGCAGATGTGCAGTTTGTCATCCAGATGCGGCCAGCATTAAAAGGAGCCATCTTGAGTCTCTTGACTCATTATAAGTGGGAAAAGTTTGTGTACCTCTATGACACAGAACGGGGTAAGCACCATCATTTTAAGTGATTTTTCTATTTCATAAGTTGCTATGAGTATTACCAGAATCAGTACGTGCAGCCCATCCCAATTTTCTTCTGGATGCAGGTAGCACATTCTGATAGTCCTAGGAAAAAAGTTTATTCTGAAGAAACTAAAATGAATGGATAAGTGAAAAGAAGGCATCTTCATATTACCGATCGTTTGTAAAGAGATTGGCTGGAGGATAGTGTTAGCAGTATAAGCATTCAGTTTGGAGTACCTGGTTTCCATGGAACCACAGACTCAACACTTGCCAGGGTTTTTGAGTCCTTGCAAAATAAGTACAGTCAGCACTATAAAGTAGGCTGTTAAGCAAGACCTTCCACTGTGCTTGACATTGCAAATCCGCCACTGCTTTACATAAATGTGCATTTCTGCTGCCAGTAGACAAAGACAATTCATGCAAAGGTACGCTCTGGACATGTCTAGGCATCAATAATGGTCTAAGAATTTAATGCATAAGATGCTTTAGGGCTCTGCTGGAGAAAAGATGCTCTAGATATGTCACATGGATATACAGAGATGAATTTAGATACATGACAAGAATGACCAGAGATACGTTTTTCTAAATGAAAACGTATTAAAACCAGTGTTTTCATGCTTAAGCCAATTGTTAACTACTAAGAAGCACCAAAGGTAGCAAATCCTGCCAAAAGAGATCTAAGCATCAGAAGCCATTTTCTGTGAGGAATATTGCATATTTCTGTGGAGCAGCTGTTACTACCTGCTCTGAGTCTACAGAATTTGCTTGGTTACAGATTTGACCTGGGTAGCATTTTTTTGCATCAGATAGATGTGCCACTGTCGTTCTCCCCAGCTTTATGATTAACGACTCCAAGACCTTCTTCAGATCAAAAGGGTGTGGATAGAGCCAAAGAAGTTTAGATTCCATTCCCAGCTCCCATGACAAAGTTCTGGTACGCTAGGCTACCGCATAGTGATAAAGATCAAGTCTTCAGTGGCTATGCTTTTCACACTGAAGATTAATAGCATCACTCAACTAATGATTTATGTTGACCGTATGTTGAAAGAAAGTAATTTTTAGTCTGATTTTAGGTGAATGCCAAGAGTTCAGAATTTTCTGAGTGATTTGGAGCTGTTCAATATTTCTGGCGTTGAAAAACGCTAGCTATGAGATCAAGTAGGAAAGTACAGAGAAGTTAAGAATGCCATTAGTTTTTAACTCTTTTAAAACCACTACTGAAACATCCATATTTCTGGTTTAGTCCACTCTTAAATGAAAGCTCCTGTGAATATGCCAGTTGTCTAAGTAAGTAAGGTTTGATGTGGCCAAATGCGATAAACTTCCATGTGATAAGGTAAAATGTCATATGTTCCAGGACTGATGAGACTTACCATAATTAAGGCTAATAAAGTTTGTTTTGGAGAGAGATGCACCAGTTATCCAAGACCATGCCTAATAAGAAATTTGGCACTTCAGACTGGAAAAATCATCCAAAACAGTGGGAGTTTCACTAGAACTTGTCTATATGATATGACTGTCAAACTGAGATAGTAACAGAAGTCATGAGGGAAGACTTGCAGACTCTATGTGCAGAATCTTTAGGTAGACACAGTCTAATCAAGAACTTATTATGATGACTCATCCCTTTGGAACAGTTTAGATTGTGTCTAGGCTTCATTTTGTCTTGTTCATACTGATTTTAATCACAGGTTAAAACACAGCTCTTGCTGGTGAAATTAGCCCCAGGAATCTGACTTCACCTCTGTTGCCTTCTGCCCCTTGTCTTGACTTCCAATTGACTTCTTACCGTAATCTTACAATTACTAATCAAAATCATGTTGTGAACCTACTGTGGTTCATATGTATGATATGCTAGCTGTATATTGTATCAGACATTCAGACTAAGTGTCCGAGTGCAAAATCTGAATTAGATGACAGCACAGGTGATTGTAGGATTATAAAATATAGCTCAGGGTTAGAAGATAAAGTACAGCTGTGTCTTTAGGATGGAAGAGGCATCAGTGCATGCAGGTAGCTTGATGATGGGCTTTGAGTTGTTTGGGGTAAACTTACCACTTCTTATCTGTCTTTCCTATACATATATCCTCGTTGCTGTTGTTTGATAACATATTCGCCATCTGCTAAAACAGGAACAAAAATGAACAGTTGATTATCTTCAGTTACTGCTGGTTTAGTTAGGTTAAAACAAACTTGATAGCAGTCTTATCAGAGTTATAATTGCTGTATTCTTCCATCATTAAAATAGATTAAGAGATTCATATAGGAGGGAGAGGCAAGGCAATTGGGTACTGAGAAATAGACACTAGATTCCTTTGTTTGATGAGCAGTAACCATGGATGACAGCACCTGAAACATTTGGCAATTCCAGTATGCTGCCTAATTTCTTGTGACAGGCCTTCAAATGTGAAAAAACATCCCAAGATGTTGAACAATAATAATGGTGAATGACTCCTTGTGTCGGGTAGTGAATAGGCTGTACGTGTTCCTGTGCAGAGCTACCACTGGAAATGAAAACACTGGAGCTGTCACAATTTTTAATAATTCCTGTCTTAGATCCTTAACTGCTCTAGGGCACAAACACTGTAGAGAGAAGGTATTAAGCGGTTTACTGTCAGTTTCTGAAATAAACTATCATTTAAATACTTCCTTTCTAGAAAGATTATTATCTCACTGGTTTGTTTTGAGAATCTGAGAAATTGCAAAACATTAGACTACTCTTTCTTATGTTGAATATTAGTTATGGAGTAAACTGTTCTTGCAACTAGATTTACAGTGTTCTGCTGAAGCAAAACACTGCCATGTATTAAACATTGCATTTACTATTAATAAATAGTGCAGCATATTACAGATGCCATACAAAACTGAATAAACCTTCTTGTAGTTTTATGCTGCTTATTGAGCTATTTCCGTTTAGGCTTAGGAGAGCAAGGAATCAGCTTTATAAAATTGTTTTCCTTAAACAGTGGCTTTTTTTTCTTCTTTGCCATCAAATTGCATAATCATACGGTTTCCCCCTTGGTGACATTAGGCACGATCCTGTGATGTTTGCTCCTGCAATGAAGGCAAAAGATAAATCTCAAACAACAGAATAAAGTTAAGATCTACAATTACATAGATAGGTGGTGAAGCTTTTAATCCAGTGAGTTAGTGTGTACGTTGTGTATGTTTATACTTGTAAGTACATTATTTTCTGTTGCTATGAGATGACTGAATGTTGCAGATTGTGCTTTCAAATGTGTATTTATGTGCAGGTGCAAAATTCAGTTTCTTTAAAACTGCTAAAGCACACAGATAGAAAAATAAAATGTGAGATTTATGAATTCCAGCAGCAAGAATTATGTCTTATCATTGCTTATTTCAGTGGCTGGACTTACTCTTCTGTGAAGAAACTGAAATTTAAGAGAAATACTAAATTGCATGTTCTTCTCCTAGTACCAGCAGAAAAAATAAATTATACTTTGCAGAGAGTAATGATGCATTAGGAAATGGCTGCTAAGGGAAGAAAGGACATTAAGCAGCGTATAGAAGAAACAGTCATATGTTCATTCCATGCCACATGCTTTTAGTTCATGTGAAAGGGAAAGGCAGGGTTGATTTCTGTTTGTATTAACTCACATCAGTAAGTTGACACTGTTGGTTGCCATGATGCGTGCAAAATATCTGATTAATTATATGGTGCTAACTGCCTCAGTAGGCTTCTCTGCAGTAGAACTAAGACTAATTAAGATTATGTCAGGATGAAATGAGATGGGGTTACATACAGACAGCTATTAAGAATTTGGATAGCACTTGTCAGGAAAGTCACCTTTTACATCTCATGCTGAGGATTATGTTTCATCACAAACCTCAGGTTTATTTCCAGTCTTAAGGTCTGTTTCTCCTCTTGCTTTGCTGTAAATCAGATGTTATGCCACTGAAATCAATGGACCAGAGTAACGCTAGTATGAATGTGTCGAGAGGTAAGCTTGTGACTTTCAGAGTCACCTTAATGTTGCGTGGAAGTGTGAAGTATTTCTCATTTACTTATGGTATGGTAGATTGTAATACTGAAGCTTTGGGGTTTTTAAATTTCCATAATGTTTCTTAAGTAACGTTTCAGTTTATTTTTGCCTGAGAAACACTGTTTTGTTCAGATTGTTCACTTTCCATCTGTCAGTACACCACAAGCATTTTGTCTTAAGTTACTTTGATTTGTCATACCTACTGTGCACAAAGACACTGATTTCTGTTGTATAGATCATTTAATCAGAATCACACCAAGTGATTTCTGTGATGCACATCCAGTCTTCTTCCTCTTCCTGCAGATCATAGGAGTCATCACAGGACAGGAAAGTGACTTTGTGTAATGCCTACCTACACAATGGAAGCTCAGTCTAGACAGAGCTACAGATAGACAACAGTCTTCATGGCATTGTAACCAAATACCTCTCTAAATCTGAAATTCTTCTGTCATTTAGTTTTGATTTAGTCTGTCAGTAGGTATCTAGCGATACCTAAAATCAAGGAAAAAAAAAAAAAGCTCTGGTAAATAGGGTTATCATAGGCTAATTTTTTTTTTTTTAGCTGGTTAACACTGGCTAGATGAAGGCTGAGGCACAGAACTGTTTGTCTAAAGCCCCAGGTTGTGTGGCTAGGAGTTGAAAATATCTGCTTTAAATGCAATTACATGTTTAATCCTTACTGACACAGAAACACAAAAATTTGACCTGAACATAGTGGATGGGTAAGGATGCAGAAGACCTAAAAATACAGCTTCAGAAAATACGAGCTCTCCTATGCCTTTTAAATATAAAACCTTCTGGTACCCTGTTGCATAAAGAAATGCCAGGTAAAGAGCAAAAAAAAAAACCAAAAACTGTAAGCTGCTTGATGATTATGCATAAGGCATCAAATTGCCTTACATTGGGTTCAGTACAAGGCAATGAGGTCTGATTCACTGCTTCTGCTGAAGACAAAGAATAACTCTTCTGTTTAGTTCTGCTTTTACAAAATGAGGTTAGTTATCTGTTGCTATCAAAGGACAAGACACTTCTGTACTACTTTCCCTGGAGAATGAGATTGGAGCTGATAAAAGAAGCGGTATGTAGAACCAGGCTCATTATATCTTCCACAAAATTAAATTGATGGACTTTTTATTTTTTTAAGATATAAGACTTGTACTGAAAATTACTGATACATAGAACATAACATTTTTTGCAAAACATCTAGGGTAAGATCAATTTTTGTGGAATCTAAAAAGACTCAGCTTTAGTACCTGGTGGATTCCTGCAGATTTTGGAATGTCAGGTTCTGATGGACTGGATCTCTGCTGAAGACAGCAATGAAAAATGTAATCCAACACAGAATGACTGACTCCTGTTTATAAGCACCTTCCATCAGCAGATAGGTGCAAAAGAACTCCTCCTTCCACGTAGCTCATTTGTTAAACTCTGTATTGTCTTTCTGCATGTCAGGAACTTTTATCTTCATTTATTAAGATCATTCTTCAATAAAGGGGAAAAATGAAACTGGTGGTAGCAGCTACACCAGCATTAGTAAACCCTGAATTCAGCACCTGCTGAAAAATGTCAAAAGAATCAATAGCCAAGCTGTTCATTAGCGTGTTTATTCTTCAGAGCCGGGAAGTTATTCCACTGGCTGAAGAACTGGTCTGGATCCATTGCATGAAGGAGAAAGAATTTAAGGCTAGCTCACAGTTTTCTCAGAATTAAGCATGGGCTTGTTCCATTTTAAAATTACAATTCTTGTTTGCTAGTGTGTTTATACCTGTTTAGTTCTTCTCAGTTGCACCTATAAGGTTGATGCAATGTATTTGCTTAAACTTTCAAATCTATGAAAGGATTTAAAATCTTGACATTATCTTCTGTAAATACTAGTCTGTGGTGAAGAATAATGGAACAAACAAAGCATGTTCGGAAGCCTATGAAACACCAAAGGTAACAAAATGGGGAAGAACTACTGCAAACCTTAATTCTTCTGAGTTTTTTGGCTCTTTTGCAGGAGTGTTTTGGACAGCAGCCCAGCATCATGGGGATGACATGTAGACAGTATCAATTGCTAGCATTTAGGTAGCTATGTAGATGAGCTGTCTCATTCTCCTTTCCCACTTCTTTATATACTGGGAAATGCACAGCAGGGAATAAAATCTTGGCAAGACCTCCCGAGCTCAGGCTCAGCCTCCATGTCACAGGAACAGGCGTGACAGGTCTATACATTTGAAGAATCCTGTGACCCACTAACTGCCATCCAGACAATTTCTTCTAAGCCATGATCTCTGCAAAGGTCAACTTGCAGTGTGGCCACAAAATATTACATCTTTTGCATGGCTTTGCTTGAAAGGATGTAATGTATGTTTAAGTTTTCAAGCTCTGGTACGATAGAGAGCGCACACAGTGTAAAGATCCTTATAGTAGAAAATCCATTATTAAGATTTAAAGAACAATCATACTTCATGTAGTTATGTGTAATAAGAAAATGATCTGTTTCTTTCACTATCAGCCCTTTGGGAATGAGTGATTTTACCATCTTCTAATGCCTAGAATTTGTATTTATATAGAATGGAAAGCTGTAGATACCGCTTAGCAATGTTTGTATGAAATATAAGTAATTTACCCTGACAAAGAAGCAAAACTTGACGTTCTTATTGAGGGAGCATTGCTTTGTTGCTTTCAGCTATATAATGTATGAACCAAGGCTCTATTCAGGAAACATGCCACAACCTTAACTGAAATATTCCAGGATTGCTTTACAGTTTGACTTCACTGCCTAGATGTGTTTGGGAATAGTCTGAGCCTAAACAGTTAAATCTAGCTTTTGATAATCACTCTCCATTTATTTCCTCTGAAATCTCTAAAGTCTCATACAGGCTCCTTTTATCTTGGTCTCTGTGGTACACAGATACAGAAGAAAGCCCTTTTACTGATCCTTTCCCAAACAAACATTGAGACCCTGTGCGGGTGAATAGATGTTGGCTGTATTTTGGGTAGACTGAGAACCTTAAGCATTTTTCTCCTGATCTTTCCCGTTAGTTACTATTTGTTTAGCTTACCCCTGGTAATCACTTACACCATTTTTCTAGCTTATGAACAAGAACAGTGAATCAACTTTGAAAGTCATCATCCAGCATGAGATGCATCACACTGGGAAGACTGAGATGCAGCTGAAGACCAGCAGCATAGAGTTCATGGTGATATTAATCTGTACTGCAGATTTGTGCGTCTCTACAAGTTTTGTGTATACACAATGGGTTCAGTTTGGTGTTGAGATGCCCAGGCAAAATGCGTGAGCATCCCTTGAAGCTGTTGGGACACACACTACTGTCAGCAGTATTTCCCAACAACACACATGTGCAACAAATCTGTGTCTTGTTTCATGGAGCCCCTGAGAATAAGGAAGTGGGTCAGCCCATTCATGAAGAAAAGCAGGAACACCAGAGCAAGAGCATGGTATGACAGAGCCTCAATACTGCTTGTGCGGTGATGATGTGATATCATCTCTTCTTCCATCTACACATAACGGTGTTGTGATAGGGTATTATGGTAACCTCGCTCGCACTGAGTGTGAATCTGGTTGTGACTGAGAGAGCATCAGAATCTGACCTCACTTTATGTGAAATCAGCTTGTAAAACGGCATCAGAACATTCAGGGTACACAGTATGAATGGGAAAGTCCTAGATAAATAATTTCTGAAAGCCTAAAGCAGGATGTGTGCTACCCTCATGATCCTAACAGAAGCAACTGGAACTCTCGGGAACATGAGCCAAGGTCCTGAATATCTTATGTAGTAAACAGGAGAACTAGCAGCATTACCGCTCACCCATGCCTTAGATGAAGTCTGCAAATTATTGTATTTATAAACTGGCTTATGTAAATACATGCATATAAATATTTGGCTTTTCATAAATATGCATGTTTTATCAACTTTTGGTGTAGCCGTAACATTTATTTTTTTTATTGTATGCACAAGTAATTTAAGTGGCAGAAGCTTTTGTTCTCAATTGATTTTACGTCTCTATCAGCAAGGCTTAAATGGTCAGAATCTCACATTTCCATATTTCTTTAAAAAAAGGTAAAATTCAAGACAGTTTCCAAGTGCAAGTGGAGGGGGGAAGGGCTGAAAAGATACATGTGAGCAGTTGGTGGCCCTTTTGCTCTGAGGCTAGGGCAAGGACTTGACACAAAGCCAAGCCTCAGAGGTGGTGGAAAGGCTTCACTAGGAACCAGAGGAGATGAGGTGAAATTTGTTGATCTCAGGGAGGAGATGGGACTTTTTACACTAGAAAGGAAGGCTGTAGAAAAGAATATGTATATGCAAAGGACTGTGAGTAAATTTTTATCAAACCTGTTTATTTAACCCATCTCACCCAGCAGATCTAGGAGTTTACTTAGAGTTACTTTGTTTGAGTTTATTATTTTGCATTTGTATATGCAGCATAGCTTTAAAGACTGGAAGCCTTTGGCATCCGGATGCTCAGAGCAAGGCAGGCTAGTTTCACCTGGGGCGTTGTGCTGATTCTGTTCATGGAAGTGAACTGTCTTGCTGACTTAAAGACTGCGTAACAGAATCAGTACTTTGAGTGGGACTGAAGAAAGCGGGACTGTTTAGTAACAGAATCAAGATGAAGCAATTTTCAGGTATGTATCAAAACCAGAATGTCTAACATTACATTAGTATGGGAACTTTACTATGTATTTCAGTGGGGTAGCATGTTCTGGTTATCATGTGTTTTCCAAAGAAAGAACATTTTGACATCCTATACCTTAATGCAGTTAAGATGGCAGTATTTAGCATGTTAATATTCTTACAAGTTTGCAAATTTTGTCACGCTTCACTGGATCTTGACTATATGTTTACTCTTCCTGTGCATCTTTCTTCACCTAGAAATAGTTCATTCGTAACCTGAGTGACAGTCATTATTGGTGGCCCATGGTATTTTGTGGATCAATGGTTGTTTCTTATTCACAATGAGGGAACAGGTTCCCTAGATAATGCTGTGAGACCTCATGCTTTTGTGAGCATGATGTGATGCTGAGAAGAAGATCTTCAGCCCAGGCAAATGAACCATTCACCAGGTGAAGAACTTCTGTGGAATGAGCACAAGCTGTTGTGGCTTAATGGAATGACTATAATAATTGCAAGTGGCAAAAAAAACACCGAACACAAAGAAGATTTCCCCAGTGCTTGAGGAGTATATGAGTAAAACGGAGTATCTCAACAAGTTCGTAAATCAAAGCTGCTCCTTTCATAGAATGGCCTCAGATACTCCGAAGCAGGTTCTCAGCTAAGCAATGACATGTTCTTTTCTCACTACCAAAAGAGAGGCTTCATATGCAGTTTGAATTTCTTTTGATACAGGACTATATAGCATGCTGGGTGAATGGTGTGCAAGAATTTAGCTTTGTTAAAGGTTTTGTGCTTTTGAAGTGATTTTCATTTAATGGTCTCAGACAACAATGAATGAAGATCAACAATATCTGTATGGGGCATGCAAGGGTTTTCAGTCCTGTTTTTCAGATGGAAGATTTGATGTGCTGATCAGCAGGTTATCAACCTGATCTTCTTCTACTTACATATATGGAAATACCTTTGTAGAGTTGAAAGCACAGTTAGCTTTTACTTAAGAGATGTGCAGAATGTCATACTGGAAGTCCGTGACCATGGTTACTAATGAAAAACCGTTTTTCATATTCCTACACAAGAATTCCATTAAATTTTACCATGAATTTCCCTTCTCACTTAGAAAAAAAGTTGAGCCTTTGAAGAAAACCATCATGGATTACTAAGAAGCTTCGCACTGAAGGTAGTTAATTAGATAGTGTTTGTCATGGAGTTTATATGAAGGAATCCATTGGTTATAGCTTCAATACCTTCCTTCATCTATGACACTTGGCCCTTTTAGATGTAGTTTCTTCTTTCAGGCTTCAGAGAATTTACCAAACTAGTTTGACCACATACCTTTTTCTTCCCAGAAAATATCAGCTGTCTCAGTAAGCATAAATGATTAGAATGCTTTGTAGAAGAAAAATAAATGTGAATGCATTTGACAAACCCACTCAGCTGGCAGGTAGAATGACCTTATATTGTATTTAGGTTAAAGAGTTTTTAAAGAGTTTTTTTCTTATGGAGATAAGTTGGTTGTTTTTTTTTTTTCCCCTCTGGTTTCTCATGAGACATTTAAAATCACACTTTTTTCTTTTTTCTTTTTTTTTTTTTTAAACTCTCCTTCTTGCAATTCACAGTAGGATAGCACTGTGAGCGTGCATTTCAGAAGGTATGTAAGACAGTGTACTGCTGTAGTAGAGTGGAATGAAAAATAGCTCTATAAAGTGATTAAGTATTAATCTCTAAAGAAAAAAAGTGAAAAGTTCCTGACATGAATTTTATATTCAGTAACAAGTAATTACTCATTTCTTCAGCTCTAGATGCATAGCTTTTCCTGAGTACCTCTTTTGCTTTGATTCATGATGCAAAGAGTCATTGGGAGGGAAAGGTGACCTAAGGTTTTATTCCTCCTGATCCTGAGCTCATTGTGTTCACAGCCTGTTGCTTTGCAGTTAAAAGTATTTCTGACCTACCTTGGTTGTCAGCAGCCCAAAGAAACAAATCACCAGTCAGTGATTTGCATAGCATAGCAGCATATAGTCATGGCCCCTCTTCAGTTTGTTAAAGTGATTAAGCACAGACTTCAGCAAAGTATCCCCTTTATTGCTGAAGTGTTTCTCCTTTGGTTTTTAGGGCCAGATTCCTCAGGCACCGCTCTGCGAAGTGGGTGTGCCATGGAATCTGGATTTGCACATGAAGTACATCTGTGCTCCCTCCAGGTGAATGGGATGGAGCCTGAATAAGGTGAGGTGCTTTTCCCAGGGAAGTAGTAGTTTAGTGAGCAGTGTGGGCTAATGCATCTTATCTGAAACTGAAGAATTTCCTAAGCCAGAACTGTAACTACTGGAAACACAACTCCAGTTCTGTTCTCTGCCCCAGTGCAGTGATCTGTGCTAGAGGTGTGAATGCTTGGTAAGCTACGAGCATCGCAGTTCCATGCTGACATGGTAAAACAGCATCAGTCTGGAAACGTTAACAGATAGAAAGCAGTGGTTCTTAAGGTTTCTTAGGAGCTTCTGAGGTGTTGTTTGCTTTGGGGATATTTTTGTCAATGCTGATAAGAATAATATACGGACAGTATGAATTGCCAGGGCTGTGCACATACCAGATATGAGAACACTACTGTTATTTGCATAAAGTGCTAATATCTTTATAGCATTTCTTCTGCTGCTTATGAAGTTATGAGTTATTTCTCCACTCTCTATTCATGTTCAGGAGAGCAATAATTCATTTTTGATAATCTGCCCATCTATGCTTGAAAATGGGTTTATAAGGGGGCGCGGACACTCGGTACACTGCATTGAACCATACTACCCAAGGCCAGAGACAGATCCAAATTGGTTGGTTTGGTTGTGGTTTTTTATTCAGCACTTACGCCTTGTGAGCATTTAACTGAGCATTAGCTTTCCCCTTTGTAAAGTAAAAGCCACTTCTGGCTATTCTAATTTAGCCTAATGAAGTGGCCGCTGATCGAGGAAAAGCCTTTTCACTCCTTTCACATTCTCCTTTGGCGTGGTGTACAAAGCAGTCTCAAAGACAATGGCTCTGAGCTGTTCTTAAGCTGTCTGGATCCCAGAGTCATAGTTAAGAAGACTTTTCCAGAGAAGAAAATGCATGACAGTGATCATTAAAGATTTTTCTCAGGGTACTTAAGAGTATTTTAAACACTCTGAAGCCATCAGATAAATAGGGCAAATGACGCAGACATTTTCAGGTGTCTTTTTTAGCAAGGTGTTTCATGCTGATCACTCTAAGGGCATAATACTGTCATTTTTGTAGCAAAGGCTATATATGGCCTTGTAAATTTATACTGTGATCCCCTTGGTGTTATAAAAATAATAATGTAGTTTCAGAGTTAACATGGCAAAGCATTTATTAAAACTCTTGGGTGCCTTCAATTCAGTATGAGTCGTGTAGTTAATACCCAAGTATGGGTGGTTCTAATGGGTGAATACCTCAAATAAACTAAAATGTTGGATAAAGTCATGATATAAACAATGTATTTCCTCTATCGGACATAATTTTCAGTTGCCATTATGTCCTGCTGAGCCATCCGAAATATATGAGAGAATCCATAATTGTCACTCATCTTTATGAAATGTCAAAGTCATATACTACATTGACCTCAATCTATGTGCATTAATTCATGAAGAATTTAATTTGATGAGTTTAAGTCAGAACTGTGGTATAAAATCCTTTCAGTGCAATTTAATTATTTTACCAGCATTATATACACACAACAGCATTGCAGTCTAGACTGGATTGTGTCTTGTTCTGCTCCTAAGACTAAAGATCCTGTAAATGTGTTTCTAGATGAACGGGTGCTATTTGCTGCACTCTTATTTCTTACTGGCTTTTTTCCACCTACTTAAAAAAGGGGAAATTATATTTGCTCCTAAAATCATTGGTCTTCAGTTTGTGTGGTTTAGCACATCTTTTAGTAGCAAGACAATGCTTTATTCTTTGGGGCGGGCGGGGCGGGGGGGAACGGGGGATGAAAAAGAGGGAAATGAAAAATAAAGTAGCCAGTCTTCTGACATTGTTTGGCTCAGCAAGACTAAAGCTTTCGGCTGATTACCCCGGTGTCAGTAATTGCTCTGTAGATAGAATTGCCTGTTGCTTAGTAGTACTAGCATTATCGATTAGTTGGTTTTGTCCATGAACTGACAATGATAACCTCAAATTAGATGAAGTTTTTATTAAAGAAATAAAATCAGATTATGCCTGGCTGTAGACAAACAATAATGAGTTATAGGAACACATAATTAATTGCAGTAACATTTTTTGCAGAGAGTTCTTGAAAATAAAACCCTAAAGCCTCCTGTTTGTTTTTTCTGCCATTTGTTATGCAGTTCTCTGCCTCCCACATCTACACACGTAATGGGCAAGCCTACGTGTTTTTAATGGTATTGTGACGGTTGCCACAAAGAGGTGGAGGGATGGGGATGGGAGAGGAGATCTGAGCTTCTCTTTGAAAGGGGAGGTATATGAGGGAGTGAACACAAAGATGCGTAAGTTATTGCAGCCTCAAGGCAGCAGTATTTTATGCACTGACAGTTTGAGTTTCATGCTATGCTATATTTAAAAAGCCTTACGAAGTAACTGCCCCTGTTACATTAGTGTATGTTTTGGTTTTAGAGATATTCCACATCATGGAGACAGTTTGAATACAAACATTTGAAACGCATTCGTCACAGTGTGGCAGTTGTCCTGTTTCAGTAAGAAAAAAACCTAGTAGTATAAAAAGGATAGTTATTTTCCACTTTTTAAGATGAATTTGGGTGCCCTGAAGGATTTTTCAGGGTTGTTTCATTGCTTATTTGTCCGGTTTTAGGTATGTTGATGAAAGTGAAAGTTGTGGCTTTAGATGATGCATGTATACTGTATTAGTGTAGCTATTATTGTAGTTGTCCTCTCTGGAACCGTTTAACTACACTTCTCAAAGAAAGCAACAGAATGGATGTGAATGGCATACATTTGAATAATGACCATTTTGGTTTGCATGTTTTCCTTATGCTACAAATCAGAGAAAAGTCTAGCTGCACACAGCATCCATAACGTATAAGACCAAACAATGCTTCCTTTTTGACATGAACCATATAATAATATGTATGTATTAAAGCACCGTTTCCTTACAAGGAAGTATTCAGCTTGGCTGTTTGATTATGAATTCCCATTTACATAGCAGTAATACTACACATCTGGAAGCATAAATAAGAACAGTGGCTTCAAGAGTTTGAAGTTTATAGAATTACACTGAGTTTTCATTAATAATATATATGAAACCAAACATACTAAGTGGAAGCAGCTGTAGACCATTACAATTTAGATTTAATTTAAGTAATCTCTGGATTGACCTTCTTTAAAAACTGGCCACAGTAGGCAATATAAACATGATTGTCTTGTAGTGAATTTTAGATGCCAGCTGCATCCTCATAACACTTTATTGGGTCTCCTATGAAAATTACGGATAAAAAGGTAATGGGAGCAATGATGTTATTTGTTTGTAAGTTTTAAGTGCTATTCATTTTGCATAGATATAGTCTTGGTTTATGGGATGTTCATTTGCATTTTTCTGCAGATAGTGTTTTTGTGACTTTAGTGACCTCCCTCTGTCTATAAAGCTGGGTTTTGTCAAAATGTTTTTAACATTAAAACTCCTACTGCAGGGAATTCAGACTGCTGCTGAATGTAACCAAGTCAGTTCAGTTGCATAAAAATCAGCATATGCCTCAGAGCATAGCAAAAGCCATTCATTTCTTTGAAGTGAAGCAATACAGATTTGCACAGGTGAAGATTTGACCTTATGTGTTTAAAAATAATTTCTTGACAGGTCCATTTGACACAACAAAATTGTAACACAGAGTTAAAAACTTGTACAATATCATTATTATAAAAGAAGATGAAAAATTCTCCCATATTTTGATATTCAAATGTGTTCTTTTTTCCAAATCCCAGATAGGTAATTTTTAGGACTTCACATGAATAATGGATGCTATTTAAAATGTTTGCTGAAGAACAATAAATGCATTGTATCAATAATGAGAAGTTATATTGTGGGCCACTTTGTAGTATTTTGATTGTCATGTTTTATACCATTCTTGAGGTCAGATGGTAGAAATCAACTTAATTGTTGTATTTAACCTGCAGTCTTTACTGAAAGTGGGTAGGGAATACATTTTTGCTTTCTGTTTCTACAGCATCTACCACAACACAGGTTCTTGAGAACTACTTTAAACAAATAATTGCTGATTATTACACTAGAATGAAGGGAAAGGGAGAGGCTTCAGTGGACATTTTGCTAGAAAACTGAGAATTAGCTTCAAATTTATTACTTGAGATATATTTATATGACTTAGAGTATGAAGAATAGCAGCCTTAATTGTCATACAGAGACTAGAGTCTAGAAGCAATAAAAAAAGAAATTGCTGCGTCACAGGGGAAACTAGTTTTCCGTAAACTAATAAAAATTATGTTCTAATGATTTGTGTGGGATCCTTCAGGGATTTTTAGGGACATATTTGTTAAAGGAAAGCAGAAAGCTGTTGTCTTTCCTTAGTTTTAGTCTTTTTTAATGACTGTCCTTTACAGAATATTCCTTGGTGCAGTGGCTTCTTCTCAAGGTACTCTTTGCAGTCTTCTCTCATTTCCTTTCAAGCACTTTCTACTTTATTCTGTGATAATGTAGCACTAGGTTCTTCAGCATAAGTAACAAACGTATATTTTTCTGTCCCACCTGACAGAATTAAAACTTAGAAAGAAAATTTTGTTCAAGTTAAAGTCAAGTGGAACCTGAGAGGGAGTGGGAAATGTTGAGTGAAACAGAAATTATAAATTTGTTTTGGATAAAGCTGAAAAATGTTAGTTTATCTGCAAAAAATTTGGTCCATGTTATTTCAAGACTAATCTTTAGTTTAATCTTTGTTCAGATTTTGAAAGTAAAACTCATCAACTTTCATTTTGAAAAATATTTTCCTTCGTTTTTTTCAACCAGAGTTATAAATTCAGCTTGGCCTAAATTAACCTGTAGCTGTGGTCCCCTCCTCTCCTAAAGATTTATTCTTCTACTAAATGTAATGTTAATTGAAAAAAATTCACCAGCTCTATTACTGAGTTAACGGAGCTGTAATTGCTAACGGGACACTTCCCTAAACAGTAAGTGACGTTATATGCCCATGTGTTACTCATGCAGGGCATCAAAGAACACTTCTAATTATTTGAGAGTGGCCAGTGGCCACACTTTACACAAGAAAACCAGCCAGCAATAAACATGCTGCTTTTTGCCAAAAAGAAATGTATCAGAACATTATTTTAGCAAAGGCCACATCTCAGTTAAATATTTCATCATATTATTCTGTACAGGGATATAATTTTACTGAGACTAGAATTATTTGTATACCTACCTTCAATTGTTATCATCCACACTTTGTTTTATTTTATTAATAACTATTTAAAAAATAGTAAATCACAGTTAAGACACTGTGAAGATATTATAAATATGTTCCTGTTTTAAATTTGGTGAAAATCAAAATAGATATTTAGCAATGATTTTTAAATCACTAAATTGTGGAATTATTGTCCTTCTGCATTATATAAAATTATTTGGCATTCATTGATCATTTATAGATATTTATAAACATGTCTTAAATAAAAAGCATGAAATTATCATTAACACATTTTACTAAGACAAATATAACAGGTTTTGATTAAAATTGTTCAGGTGCAGAGCAAACTTTTTTCATGTTTGTTTTATTTTCTGCTTAGTGTAGTCTTGTTCCCCTGACTTTTACATACTGTTTTATAGTGTTGATCATGCATTATCTTTGTAACTTCTTAAACATTGTTCACTTAAGCAACAAGTTAGCAAAGTGAATAATAACATATTGTTTTATTGATGTAAATGAGAGATGCTTTCCCTTTGCCCCAGGTGTTAGTTTGTATTTACATTAGGAATGATTACCAGAAACAGATGTCTGAACCATGCCTATTCCAAGGAGCTATTTAAGAGCTAGGGCTGTTGAGAGTAGGTTCTCCTTGGACACAAGAAATATCAGACAAGAAGCGGTCATGTTTGCTTGCTGTCATATTTCTTGCATGGTACTTTCCAGACAGTCAACCTAATCTCTGTTATTTTTGTCTTGTCTCATACAGAAGACAAATAGTGCTGTGGCACCACAGGAGTCACATGAAGCCGTGGTACACAGTTGCATCTTCTAGTGGTGAGAGTATTTTTGTGGATGGAGCAGATGAACCTCGACAAAAATCTAATGTTGAGACTGTCTTATCTCTTAGCCCTGACGGCATGTATCATTCGTTCTCGCACTACTCCTTAGAAATACCATGAAAAAAATCCCATTAAAGCTGATGAGAGCTTTCCTTTGTCCTATTCAGTTTTGAAAGCAAAAGTTCTAAGCAACAGGATAAAGGGTCCAAAATCCATTAAGCTAAGTAACAAAAAATTACCCTGCCAGGAAAGCAAGCTTTTTTGTACTCATTGTGGAGGACAAAGAAGCTAATGTCCCTTCCATCAGCTGTGGCCCTGATCATAAAGGACCACTGCATACTACTGTATTCTAGCAACCAGCTCTGCCACACTGTTCTAAGTGGCCCCTTCTGAAGCTCTGGGGTTTTGAGGGGTTTTGGGTTTTTGCTGGTTGGTTGGTTGATTTTTTTAGATGAAGTCAAATTGCAAGGTAATCCCAACTCTTTTCTTTGGCAGTTAATAGAGACATGTAGTTTAAAAGACAAACCTTTATACATTGAGGTCTTGTTTTCTAATGGTGCCTGGAAGGGACTTTATGCATGAACTGTGCTTGTTTCACTAATTGGATTGTTGCATTCAGCTGCTATGAGTTGCTTTGACAATACCCAGTGGAGCCTCTACCTTCTGTGGGCAAGGGTACAATCATGGTGCATCAGTTTCACTGCGATAGTAGCTCTGTTAAAACCATCACATTTGGTGACTATTCAATAAAGGTCATTCTGTTTGTGACAGAACAAGCCAGCCAGAAAATAATTACCTGGCTTCTGGACAAAAAAAAAAAGAGTAAGGGCGCCATAACAATATTTTGTCTTTTAAGATCTCTCCCTTTTTTTTCCTTTGGATTCCTTCCAAAGAAATGAAGTGTATTATCCGTGTGACTTTTGGGAGAAAGAATATTTGAAATAGCCTTTTAGCAATACATCACTGAGGTCAGTATATGTATGTCAGATACAGGTGTTGCAGTTTTATTTACTATGCCGTGTAGCAGGATGCAGTCTATATATCCAGCAAAGTAAGGAAAAGCTGGCTTCCACAGCATTCCACCTGAGTGTGAAAAAACTGCTTTAATGCAATCTGAGTGCTGCAACATCAGAGGCTTCATCTCCCACCTTCTTTTGTGCTAGTAATTGTATTCGGGAACACTTGGGAGAGAAGCCACAATTTTGGTCTTCAGATACCAGGAAGAAAATTTAAGTCATTCTTTGAAAGACAACTGCTGGTGCAGAAGCTCACTGAGTATTGCAAGGCACTGGAGTGTTAAAGGTGGATTCAGTGTGTGTTTGAAGATCATGCTCAATATTGTTGCTCTGAGGAACCATGTGAAGGATACAGGAACTGAAGCTTCAGTAGGGAGTGAAACCTTTCTCATATTGTCAATAGTGAATGTTTATTTAAGAGAAAATTCAAGCAGGAAAATATGAATGTCTGATAGCAAGGAAGTGCTTTCCTGTGCTACACCAAATGTTCAGCTCCATGCAAAACTCCTAGAGAAGTCAATGACTGTTATATCTAGGGTATTCAACTTTTCCATACTGCTTGAATCTCATGTCTATTGGCCATGAATTGGTGTCTGTGACTGCCTAAAAGATGATAATTTGCATTCACATTTACCCTTTCTCTCTTCTTTGGCCATTATAAACCCAACTCTTTTAAAATATCGAAGTTACTCCTGATAGGCTGTGAGAGCTACCTACTCATTTCTTGTCAACAGACATGGGTTTCCACTTTGGTAAGTGCTACTAGTAAGAATTAGAGTCCTGGTGGTTGAAGACATCTGTCAGAAGGAAGCTAAGAAAGATAAATTGAAGTATCTAAAGCTGACAAATAGAGCTGAAGAGACGTGGTTTCCATTTTTTTTACGTATAACAAAATAAAATATTTTTTTCTTTAATTATTTACTGCAGTTAGCCACTACAAGTTAAAAATTAACTTAGAGACAAGCGACATTATTGTGCGCAACCAGAAATAATAAGCCACAAGCACAGTGGAAAAACTATGGTGCGTGCGGTGCAAAATCACAGAATCATCTTCCTGATGTGTGTTTAATCGTGTAAGCAGTTCTATATAGCACCTGATGCTGTTCCCTCCGCAGTGAATGGCAAAACTCCCTGGAACTCGGTGGTGTTGGAGAAGCATTCAGTGGTTGGGATTAGGTGAATTACTTCATGATTACTTGGCTTCAAAAGAAGCATTTGCAGGTCTAGACTGTAAATAAGACTTCTTGTAGCTGTTGACAGGCTCTGTGCCCATGGCCTGATCTCTGAGCTGAAGAAGTATATGAAAAATACTGCAAATTGTTGGCTTTTAAGTTCTGAATGTCATGGGATCCTTCCTGTCATTCAGGTTTATATGCTTAGATCTAACCTCAGTCTTTTTGTGGACTCTTTTAGGAATAACACATACTAATCTCTTCAGGAATATGGCTGGAATAGATCTCTGAATTCCCATAAAAATTCCACATGGCTTTAGCTGAAGCAGATTTAGGCTAATGTTGATTGCCAATGTTTTAAAAGTCTTTGCAGGGAATTGAAAAGAGCTGATCTAGAGCATACCCAGTTAATTTAGCTCTCTTCCTGCTTCACTCCCAAGGTGTTACAGTTCCAGGATGCAAGAGGAAGAATGAAATATGTGGAAAATGAGGTAGTGGTGTTATGTGGAAGGCTGAGGAACTGGAAAGTCAAGTTGTTTCTCTTCTGCTGTTCAGAATAGATAATGGCATAAATCCACTCCTCTCCAGAGTCCAGAGGACATTTGGGAGTGTGCTTAAGTTAGGCTGAAGGTCTGAAGTGGTTTATCCCAGAGTACCTGATCCACTAGAGCAACATGTAATTAATGAGGTATAGATGAGACGTGCTTAACTGCATGGTGGTAGGACCATGGTCTCAGCCCTGTGTCTTTCAGCATGCTTTTATTTTTAATTCTCCCTCAGTTCCACATCATCCAAAGTGATAGAGGCTAATCACAATGGGCGAAGTAAATAAGTAGAAGCCATGAAGTGTAGCAGGGAAGACAACAGTGCTATTTCTGAAAGACAGGAATGAAGACAAGAAGACTTTCACTATAGGCAGAGGCAAAAGGGCTATCCAAAGAATGAGGACAGAGATGCACAGTGTAGACCTTTTAAAACAGGGACAAAAGTTTTGCTGCATAAAAAAAAAAAAGGAATCAGTGACGTGATGGGACATGCTCCAAACAGTGAGCAAGAAAACCTGGCATTGAGAGCTAGGACCTCAGTGAGAGCTGTTAAGTGCAGTACAGTTAGAACATGATTCTTGACGTCTTGATACACTGTGGTGTACAGCACAGTCATAGTAATCCAGTGGTTAAAGAATATGCTTTTTAAATGTTTGCCCTTATTTTTTTTCAGAAACAACAATAATAGAACTTTTTGCTGTAAAAAGAAAGATGTTGGCTTGATATTTCACTGCAGGGGGAGGGTTTGTTAGTACTGAGTACAATCAGAGGGGATCAGCTCCCTTGAGTAAGCACAGGCATTATATTTGGAGCCTAGAACATCTGTACATTAATAATTAGTAAGGTTAGATGGAGATTTTTTTTTGAAGTCAACTCCAGTTGCTCACAAGCGACCAACCTGGTTTTCCCTTGCTTTTCATACCTGCACAGACAATCACAGTGACAGAAAGTGTTAAAATAAAGGAATCTTATTTAGTTTACTTGGGGGGGAAAAGTAAGATTAAACGACAAGTGCCACCATACTGAAGGAGGGCAGTGGTCGAATGAGAACCTTTTGTTTTTGAAGTACTGATTTGCACAGAACACTTACAACATTTCCACTCCATATACCAGGGACTTCCCTTGTTCTGTGAAGTCTTTCTCTGCCTGAATGACTACAGTAATGGTAAACTGAGTGATCAGAATGATCAGTGCTAGTCTACTTCTACCTGTGTGTACCATTCACTATATATTTTCTCCGTCAGATTAGATAATACTAAACTTTTTGCGTATTTTAATCACTGTAGTTTGCTAACCATGCAATCAGATTTGTGAGGCTTTGGAGTAATGGAAAAGTAGTCATGCATCAGTATAATATCAAAACAAATGGAATAGAAGAGTTCTTTTGTTTCACTGAATATTGGATTGAATATTCAAATAGCATATAAACATTTTAAATAATAGTAAAACACTTGGCAGCATAATTGGGTGCAAAGCCTAACATAATTGGAGTACTGAGGCTGACTGGGTCCAAGGATGTGTTTGTTACAGCTTCCTAATTTTACAAAACAACTGAGAAAACGTTATGAACAATTTAGTTTGAAAATATGAAAACAAGGAGTTTGCAGTTTACATGCAACCCCTTCCTTTTGTAATAGATACTTTACCACTTTGCAGCCTTGGAGGGGAATTTTCTATCTCCCTTTTCTTCATCAAACTAATAATTGATAGTCTGTCTCAGATGTGTGTACATCCCATTTAGTCAGGCAGTCCTTATCTGTGCACTTGTTGAACACATTGCAATGAAATAACTAATTAACGGTGTATTCTGTAGAGAATTCTGTGCCACTTTTTAAGCAGGCCACAGAGTACGTATTCTGAGAAGCACATATTCTATTTTCATAAATGATTTCCAAAGGCATGCAGGACGGGTCCTTCAGAGATATTTAGGGTTTCAACATACACGTAGTCACATTGTGAAAAGCACCTCAGTATGATTTATGCCTGGCTGCCATTTAAGTCAGTGGAGTGCAGATACCCCAGCTACTGAGATTCTTCAGCATCTGCATCTTAATTGCCTCTGAAAACCTACTCCTACCATCCTACCCAAGTAATTTTTCAAAATGAGAGACAGATACCTGTGAAAATTTTACCTATGCTGCAGTGTGAAGTGAGCCTGTTTCCAAGAGGATCATAGGCAAAAGTATTAGTTGTTTCAAATGCTCTATTACCATTTCTAGATAATTTAACAGAATCTTTAGTATTTACCATGTCCACATGCAAGAACAAGATTATTTTTTTTATGTTTATTGATAACATAAAACTAAGAAACATAGTTTTATGTGTTCAGTGATTTTGCTCTGTAGTCATGGATATATATGGGTATATATAGTCCAGCAGCAGTTAACAAAGATCTAGTGGCCATTAGTTCTTGAAGGACGTGTGACCTTTTATTGATACTGTTCTGTGTTCGTGGTGATCCAGCAGTGTACACTTCCATTATGCTGATTTGGGGACGAATTTTGAGGGTATATGTCTGTCTATCAGTGGGTCCTTTATATGCAGGACCAGTTTTTGCCCAAGGTGGTCAAGTATGGTAAGGTTGAGCCTCTGCTGAAATTGCCTTTGAAGTCGTATAGGTTATTTCCTGAGTCTGGTTTCTCTGTGAAGCCCATCATACTGGTATTTCTAAACCATCAATTATCAAAGCAGTAAATTAGACAAACTCTGGCCATGCCTAGGTAATTTTACTTTTTTTTTTTATTATTTATTTAGATCAAAATTGTGTTATGCCTTCCTGTGCAAATTCCATTTGTGGAACATAAAAATGAATGGGATGGCACCATGGGGCGGGGGCGAAATTCAACCCATGGAAATAATGTCGTGGAAGGGGGAGTGCTGTAGTCACAAACTATCTTGGATGCTGTAGAAAAGTCAGGATCTGAAGCCCAGCCCTTGTTGATGTGTGGAGCCAACTCCAAGAATGCTCTCCCTCTCCTTCCTTTCCCAGCTGAGTACATCGAAACTTGGAGAGATGAAGCTGGAGCTAAACTTTAGAATCAGATTCCGGTCTCTACTTAGTGAATATTTATGCTGAAATGTTTGCACATTTCTGTATAATACAGCCTAATAATTCATCTGAACTGTCTTCCTGAGCTAAATCGTGAATAGCGTATTCAGTAACTGACCACAGATTCTTAAATCTGGGGGTTTTTTTGCACATCTAAGGTTACTGGCTCCAACCCCTGTATTTAGAAGTTGCAAAATACAAAGCAGCTGCCAAAATATATTCTGTGTGTTAGCAGAGAAGGGATAGCTAATGCTAAAATTCTTAATGATTTTTGATACAGTGAAAGAGACTTCTAATATTCAAATAGGATTATAAAGTTGAATAATAAAAGTAATACATTGTTTCCCGTTTAGTCTCTTTCTTCAATAGCAGGTAAAGACCCAGGAATTTCCTGACTGGCAATGGGTAGTTTGTAGGTTACGGGAGCCTGTTGTGTGTCACCACCCTGCAGAATAAAGCAGGTCTTTCTGATACACAGAACATGCTGCAAGAAGTAATGGTGTTAGGTCACTGATACAGAGCACTGAGCCAGTACATCCTCATTCTGCCACCTCATCTATGTGAAATGTTTTGAAAGGTAGCTTGTTACCCCCAAGCTTTATGCTGGATCAGGTATTGTCTATTGATGTCATGCCAATTCTCTGCTAACTTTGTAAATTGTCGTACTGTGGCCTCACTACAGGAAGAATCGGTATAAAGCAGGTTAGATGATGCAGTCCGTGCTCTGGTCAATGCAGTAGAGCTACCCTTGTATGTTCAAACCCACTTCAGACCAAATCTGTATTGCCAGGTAGTCTAGGAGATATACAGAGCTGTTCTGAATTAATATGAAGCCTTGTAATTAATGAATACATCATTGTTATGAAGATAAATGCTTGTCCTGAAAAAAATATAGGTAATAGTGCTATATAAAAGCTCCTTTTTACTAGCCATTGGCAAAAAAAGGTAGAAATAGCCAACTGAGTGACTAAAAAGAAACACACATGCAGACTGTGAGTATGGATCCATAAATTATCATTCATATTATCATAAAAACTCATTTAAATTCCAGAATATTTTTAAAATCGGTACTCACCCTTTGATTGCTATATTTTTTTTTAGTGTTCAGAATAAATAAAAGGAAATTAACTTACGGGTTGAGACATGAGACACATTCCAGCTGCAAGGGCAATTAAAATGCTGGATACCAAAGGGTGAGATGTTGATGAAGAGAGACTTTGAAAGGCTGATAGCATCTGTTAATGAAAATTCTCAGAGGCAAAAGATTTGTTTGCTAAGGTAGTTTGAGAAACAGAAAGTGTAGATAAAGGTTAGGGAGAGGAATAAATATTTTTCTAGCATGATTGACTGAAGGTCAGATAGAAAGAATAATTTTACTATGTTTGAGGACAATTCAACTAGCATAATTTTTTTCAAAGGCATTTATCTGAGGTGAATCCAGGGTTTTTTTGCGATGAATATGTATTTGAATTCATAGTCTGATTACCATAATCTCCTGTGATTGTTTCTTCAAAGGAATAATATTTATCATTTTTTAGACTCAACAGTTCCAGACATGTTTTTAAGAGAAGGCAGTCAGCAATACTCTTGCACACTCATGCTAAAAATCCTATACATATCATGGCAAAGAATTAACTTGTGTTACAATAATTCTAAGTTTGCAGCATACATTGAAATTACATTTTTAGCTCTTTAGATGAATGCAGTGATACATGAGGCCAAGTTTTAGCTGTTTTCAAAATCCTCTGCTGTTGATAAGTGGATAAGTTTCCCTTTTCCAGAATATTTATTGCCTATAACAGAATAATTCCATTAATATTCTCTGTTGGCTAAAAAAGTTATTTAAACTTAAAAAATAATTCATTTTTATTTCTTTTCTCAGATGATAATTCCACACAATACTTTCCTTTTTAACTGTATTTGTAATTGTATCATGATTGTGCAACTTTACCTGGAATAATAAATGACACTTTCCATCAGTATCCCAGTTCGTGGGGGACTAGATAGTTATTCAGTTTAACCAAAAGATACAAGGAAAATGTGTTCTGAGATACCATACTGATGCTTTTACTATACAGTTTCAGTGGCTAGAGTGTTTGTAGGCGGTACAGGAATCTTTAAAAGTATATGTTCAACTAAGTTACAGCTTGAAATAATAATGAATCTAGATATCAATCAGGAGAACTTGATTTTGAAAATTGGTTCTATTACTTTTTGTATGGGATAGACCAAATAATTTTTTTTATTCTATGTCAAATTAATTACTTGCATATTTCATATGGGAATGTTGACAATAAACCTGTTAATTTGCAGTGCTTTGGGTGTTATTCAGCATTATTGTTAGCATTATTAATGTTTTGTAAGGATTTTCTGAAAGCTGAATGACACAAAAACACCTCGTGTGAAGTGCACTGATTTGTGTGAAGTGTAGACCGCTCTGTGGGAGCTACAGGCCCACGTATAATGTACTTCTGAAACAATGAAGCTGGGCTAAAATGTGTCATTAAGGCAGAAATACATCAGGAGTTTTTCAGGCTCATTGAAAAGAGGAAGGAAATCCAGGTAGCCATATCAACACCCAGTGGGAAGGCCAGTGTTAGCATCATATACAGGAGCAGACCTTTTTGTTTCTGAACTAAAGGTAGTGTTCATTGCAGCACCTCGCTCAGACCAGCTGCAGTCAAGCCTTGAGAAAGATAGTTCAACAGCTTGGCTCATCGCTGAGCAGCAGCACACTGTTCCATTATTTATCGGGTGGCTTTTCATTTTCTGTTTTTCTCCAAGTCATATATCTCCTCAAAGTCAGTATTGTCACCAAAAGATGAGTTAAATTCTCCATGTCTTGCGACATCTGCGCATGCTCTGATTTTGGTTTTTGTAAACTTTCCTTTTGAGAACTGGTTTCACATGGAACGTGCTACAATTGTTTTGCAGAGAAGTTAGGTTTTCTTTTCCAGCCTGATAATTGCTAACTCTGTGATTCCTAATTAGAATCTTTTTGCTGAGATAAATATGTAAACACAATTAGATATGTATTTTTAATGTGCAGTAATTAGCCTCATCAGTTGAGTGGTAGTCAACACATTGGGATTTTTGTTCTCTTTTAGTTTTTCAATTGCAGGTGAAGGTTGTCAGTGATACCTATGTGATGATGCCTTACACAACTTCATTCTTTTATGTATTTTCTTCCATTGGCTTCCACGCGTGTTGCAAGCAGAAAAATTACACAGCATCTCTCTCTCTCGACTGGGAAGAGAACCTAAGAGACTGTAATCCAAAAGTGCCTGAAGTTAAGGACAGGCTAAAGCCAAAGCATCTTACTTAGGCCTCACTATGGTCAACAGGAGTAATGAAAAAACCCAGCTCTGATGGTCTGAAGGAAGTGATTGGTAATACCTATGTATCTTGGTTTCTTCTTTTTTACCCAAAGAAACGTCTATTCTGATTATATCATTGAAAGGCTTTTCAGCTGAAGGCTGGTCTGTTGCAAGCAGCAGGGCTTGGTGTGGATTCGTTCTAGCTTGCTCTTTACAAGAGGCAGTAAGTGAGGCTGCAAAATGGTGTGGTTGTGGGATAGAAGTGCTCAAAGGTGAACTGAAGGGAGAGAAGCCGCTACAGAGGCTGCACCTAGACAAGGCTATGATGTTGTAGTAAGGTTATGGTGTTAGCTTCCCGATACCAGTAGGATGCAGGAGTGTACTCAGCAAATGGTTGGGTTTGAATTTGCTGGTGTCACTTGGAGCGTGTCCTTGCTGGAGAAGTCAGGGCACTCAGGGACGTTAGTGGAATATCGTTGGAACTGAACTCCCTAGATTTGTATCCCACTGTGTGTGTAACAGTATTGTGCTTTACTGCATAGTTTTAGGTTTTCGACCCTGCTGGACAGACGAAGCCCTGGACTCAGTGTAGAGCTTCACAGATAAAATCTCTCTGTACTTAAACAGTTTAATTATTTTTTTTTATTCAGATCTTCTAAAGCTTGGAAGTTAATTATTTTTAATACTAATGTAGTTTTACAGTTTTACCATTTGCATGTAAAAAATTTTTCCTTTTGTGAGGGCTCTTGGCATCCTCTGGTGACAGAATGCCCTCGCTACTACCTCTGTCAGCTTTCTGATAGCATCAGTATCAAGAGTTCTTAGTAATAACTACACAGAGGTTACCCTACAGCCCATGCCCACTGGACAATGCGATGCTCTTCACCTTCTGTCACTTCTCAAAATACATTATTCATTTCTCTGATTTTCTGTGCTAGTTCTTCTGCCTTCTCTGCACAGTTGTTTACCTGTTATATTTTCCTCAAGCAGAACATACTCTAGTTTTAAAGTCTTCCCATCTCATCTGTTTTTTAACCCATCTGCATCCAGAAACTATAATTACTCAATTACTATTCCCTTGGAAATATTTAAAAATCTGCACAGCAAAGCTAAAACTAGAACATAGCTCTTTTGATAAACTTGGGATCGTATTGTTGTATTGAGGTACACCTATCTGCCCTACAGCAGGAGACTTGTCCACATCATTGTAAAAGTCATATGAATATGTCCCCTTACAGAAGCGACAGCATTGCTTACGACATCTTTATGTCTGCCATTGGTTACTGCACTTTTTGATCCCTTAGTACATTACTCTCATTTTACACTGGCACAGCTTCATTCAAGAACATTGGAGTTACACTGACCTAAAACTTGCATAAAATGAGGGGTGAGTTAGATGCAAGGTTGTTGTGAAAGAATAGATCAAGGTGAAATGCATTCAGAAAGAGCCATTTAAATTTTTTTTTTTAAAAAAAAAAGTATTTTACTTGCATTCAGCGGGTCTGAAATCCTGCATGTTTAGCTCTATCCTATCCCGAGCAAAGGCGCACCAGATGGTTCCTGTAAATTCTCCTTTAGAGCCAGACAAGTTCATGTTCACTCAACCAAGCTTATGTATCCATTTGTGTATATTTCTCTGTTTATGGATGACAGGTTGCAATAATGTAATAAATGTACAGAGGAAACTAGAAGTTTACTGAATAGAAAAAAAAAACGTTAGAGTGTGTTTGCAACTTGGTCTAGAAGGTCGTCTGCTACCAGAATAGCAGAGTGTAACACTTCACATGCTGGTTACCAGTTAGAAGTGATCAGGTCAAAAACAGATGGAGTGCAGTTATTCTACTTTTATTTAATAATTTGAACAGACATGTATTAGACTGAAAGAGCATTCCAGTGTACTAGTCATCTGCTTCATCTCTTACTGGTGACTAATTTAGTAGCTTGTTCCTTGCTTCTTCCTCTACTATAAAATTGTTAGGCAGACCTAGGTTATGCAAAGCATACTTGCCTAACTGACATGTTTGGATTTTGAATGATGGGGAGTGTTTTGGGTTGGCTAGTTGTTTTTTACTCACACTTAACATGTTGATCTGTTTGCTTTTAAATTAATGCTAGGCTCAGTGCCAAACAGACTACCCAAGTATATCTCAACTTACAGACCTCTGGTATGCTTGAGATGTAATCTGGCATCATAGAATTTGTATTTGTCTTGGGGAAGCACTTGCCGTGATGGCCGCCTTTTTTGGTGAGTTCATTGTGCCCTTGTCAAACACAGCTCCACACTTAAATCCCTGAAGTTCAGGCCAGAAGCTTTTTTCTTTGTACCATGTCCCAGACACATAGTTCAAAATACAAGTATTCAGATCAGAGCTGATGTTCATTCAGCTGGCACAAGACTGTTGCGTGCCAGGAAAATATACCCCTCAATGATCTTTGGTAATCAGCAAGGCAAAAGAAAGAGGGACTGCAAGCAAATGCTCTTTCATTTCTAATAGGAGACTAAGGTCCAAGACCTTACCAGGAACATTCAGGAAAAGAGTGATTTACACAAGTGGAAATTTTTTCTCAGTAAGTACTTTGGTGCCAAGTGTGAGGGCTCACGTTATGCTACGGATGTTCCAGTGTGGTCATTTACTCATGACACAGTAATGATTGCTGTTATGATTGCTGTTATTTAAACAAGAGTAAGTTCAATGATGTAGTGCATAGAATCTCATATGGCTGAGCAGACTGCTTAGGTGAATTTTGCTTATGTGGGTGTGGGTAAAGTTTCATGAGCTTTCATAGATGCAAAAGAGCGAAATTTCTTCTTCACCTGTGTTAGTAGGGTCAGTTGAGAGGCGCTTGTATCAAAGGGATAATCTGAAAGACTGAGGTACATGCTTTGCTTCCCTGGCAGAAGTGTGAAGGTACCAGGTGAATTTGTGTCTTAGCCCAGCTGCAGGGAGGACTGCCTAGAGTGTAATTCTGTCTGGGTTGTTTAAAGTACAGAGGTAGCGCTGCAAAAAATAGTATTTTCCCTGCTTTGAGGGAAATTTATATTGAATATTTTCCCTCTTTGCAAGCTTCAGTCAGCAAAATCCAAAATACTTGCTTCAGCTCACTGAAAGGTAAACTGGGTACTTGTTCTGGTTTTATTACTGTATCTACCTCCAGCCCAGTCATTTTGCAGAATTAGATGAGGGTTAGCTTTTTTAAATCATCAGTATTTTAAGAATAAGCCAGACAATGACACATTTGAATATTAAGGCCAGGATTGTCTAAGCTTTTAGTAGGTACAGATCAGATTGCATTCAAAGATCACAGGAGCAGCCCCTCCCCAGTACACGGCTAAAAGGGACCAAAACGTAATATGGGTCTGTTATATGACCTGGCAAGTATGGACATCACCATCAGGTGACCAGACACATTTCTAAATCAGTAATGCCAACACGTTAATAACGTACTGCAGTGAAGGGATGTGGTGCCATCCGACGAGCTAGCCTCAGCAGCAGTGCTTCCAGAAAAATGCATGCCTTCCACCCCGCTGCTTTTTCACATCCAAGGTATAACTAAGAATAAAGAGGTTGAAAGATCAGATTGGGGTCTGAATGAATTTTTCCTCTTGTCTGTATTTGTGTTAATGACTACAGAATGAACAACTTTGAATTTTAGTAATGGTATTACAAATTTGTTTTGAGATGATCACATTGCTATCATCTTCTAGGAGGATGTCAGTTTTTCTTGTCATCTAATATTTTTTTGGCTTTATTGATTGAAGTAGTATAAACCAGCAACGGTATTAATGAAAGCCTTTCCTGTGTGGCTTCTTCACAGACCTGTGGTGAATTATAAGTCCTTTAGTCTTTCAGGACAGATCTGATGCAGACCATAGAAAAGCTACAAAATAGAGATAGTTGCTGTGACTGGCTGGTTTTCTTTAGGGTGAATGAGATGAGAGGCACCCATGAGAGTCCAGCACCTCCAGGGTGCTCAGGGGCAAGCATCTCTTGCGAAGCATTCACACGGCGTGTTACTGGTGGGTGGGCAATGGAAAAGCTCGGTGTACAGGTCTGGTCACTGACATGCACAGAGCAGGGAAAATAATTTCCCTGTTCATTACCCAGGCAGTACCCCCGAACTGTCACAGCTTGCATTGTTATGCTAAGGAGAAAGAAAAGTTCACATTTGAAGATAAAATGGTCCTTTTATTTAAACAATCACACTACTTATGTAACAGCTCTCTTAATGGTGAAGTACAGCTGGAGCCTGGAACATGTTGTTTACAGAAATATCACTAATGGGTAACAACGTAAAATGTAGTAAATGGCGCTGAAAGCAATAGGCATGGAGAGAGATCAGAGGTTAGGAACGGTGAACACGTGTGTGTGAAGGTGCAAGTGTGCTGCCTTCCTGAAAGCAGGGAGTTTGAACCGTACTTTTATAAAGCAAGCGGAATGGGCTTTGTAAAGGTCGTCAGAGGGCTGACCGAATGAGCCATCGCAGGAAGGGCAAATGGTACTTCTCAAAGCGAGGATGGGAGAGGGAGAGGGCCCAAGAGAGACGAGCTGGCACAGCACAGACTGTGACCGTAGGGAGGATTAAAAGAACTGGCAAGGGCAGAGGAGACTGTGACTGTAAAGGCTTGGTGTGACAAGGAGGAACAGGAGGTAGAGAAGACAGAAATGATGAAGCTTTGGAACTATTTCACACTAAGATTACTGTAATTGTATTTTCATGCATAGGAGAAAGGCTCCTGGGTACCCTTGCTCTTCTCTTTCTTGAAATGGTAACCACTGACTAATACACACGCATACAAAACCACACACCCTCACACCCACACAAACATGCAGTTGCACAAAATTAGGAAAATTGCCCAGCTTTCTTCTGAGATGCTCAAGGTTTGACAAAGCAAGCTCTGACTCAAACAGTGTTAACTGAAACTGGATGCATGGCAGTCAACCAGTGGCATCTGCTCTCCAGCATGTTCATTTTCACTTCTTTCCTTGAGACAATTCCTAAGTTTTATATGTGTTATTAGAAAAATATAGCTACAGATTTTTTTAAAGTGTCTTTTTTTTTATAATATGTTGAACCTTTTTGTTCAATTTGGAGTGAAAAAAATAGACTTATGGACTGTTTTCTGTTGTTTACAGCAAGCTCAAGGTTGATATTTAGACATTATATGAATGATGAAACAAAGTTGTAAATATTCATTACTTAGTGGAATCATATTTTTTTAAAAGCACATCTTTGAACACAAAGCATTTGTAAATCCCCGTTAGTAGTATTTATGTTCCTACATCAAAATTCCTCATTTGCAGCCAACCAAGTATCTTAGGCTTAGATCTTCCCTCCTACATGTAATGGAATCACAATGCTGTCGCAGACATCACAGCCATTTTTGTAAAATATGATGTTAAGGAAGACTGAGTTCATTGTACTATACACATGTAAATGCCTCTCTTTCAGTAGTCTCAGGGGAAAGAAGATGCCAGAAAGAATTCACAACCAGTGTACATATTAATTGTCACCACCTTTCATGGGATAGTAAAGTGCATTCATACAAAGAAAAGCATTAAGAACCAAGGAGGCTGCAAAGGGAAAGTGAGGGCATTTGAGTGAGACTTAAGGAAGTCACGTGGTAAATTATAATAATCTAACTGCAATCTAGAAAATCACACTCTT